>NW_026934500.1:0-285000 GCF_032062105.1 Saccostrea cuccullata | reverse complement strand
TTTAAGAGATGGTTGGTGGTGTCATGTAGATGTGCAGTATGGTTTCGGAATTTTCATTTTGCCCGGGGGAGGGGGGTGGGTGGGGTGAGGGATGGGGATCAAATCGGGGTAGAATTTTTTTTTTTTTTACATATATTTGTTATGTTTAATCACCCTGCTTTCAAGAACTTCCCTTATATCTTATGCTGCAATAGCTTTAAACCATGATCATTTAGAAAATGATTGGTTTGTTTTGCGTATGTGTAAAATGGTTTCAAAATTTGAATTTTCATGTGGATGGCAAAAAGGGGCAGGAAAAATATGGCCCCTCCCTAACCCTGGGGGTCATGATTTGTACAAACTTGAATCTACACCTCTTGAGAATATTTCCATATTAATCATGCTCTTGGTGTTCTTCAAAAGAAGAATTTTGAAGATGTGTTTCCTTTTATTCCTAAATAAAACTTTGATCCCTAATTGTGGCCTCACCCTAGCCGTTGAGGTGATGATTTGAAAAACTAGAAATATGTCTATAGGACATGAATGTCCTGCCAGATGTATATTACTAATGGTACATGAAAATTTGTATTAGTGTATAAAGTTTGATGAAAATATCTTAAACAGTTTTTTCAGAATTGAAACTAAAATATAAATAAATTGGATATAGATAATAAAGTCTCATCAAATTATGTATAAGTGCATGCTAAACATAAAAATGTCTTAAATTATTTCTTTAAAACTAAGCAAAATACAAATTAAAGAGGAGGGAGGTCAAGGTCACAGGAATGTGCAAGATGAAGTTTTTGATGCAGCTGAATAGCTCTCACTAATACATATCAGCAAATTTTGTTTGATAAAAATATCTTGAATGATTTAATGAAACTGAGCTTAACACTTTTTTTTAAGAAAAGAGGGGTCAAAGGAAAGGTTGGGGTCAAAATGTTGTTCTAGTTGAAAAGCTTACATCAGTGTTAATTTACTATTAGCATATGAAGTTTGATAAAAATATAATTAATGGTTTATTTAAAACTTAGATAAACACATATTTTAAAAAGTGAGGTCAAGGTCAAAAGAAAATTCATGGTCAAAATAAGTTAATGCAATAATAGCTCTCGTCAGTATGTATTAGCATATATATGAAGTTTGATAAATATATCTTGAATTGTTTATTCAAAACTGATCTAGTCTAAGACATTAATTTTAGAAAAGTGAGGTCAAGGTCACAGGAAATGTCAAGGTAAAAAAAGAGTGAAGCATTGTAAAGCTTACATCAGTACGTATCATCATGTGAAGTTTCATTACACAACTTGAATCATTATGGTTTCTTTAAAATAAAGCTAAACACTAATTTTAAGAAAAGTTAAGTGAAGGTCAAAGGAAAGTCAAGGTCAAAAAATATTGCTGCAGTTGGATAGTTTACATCAGTATATGCATCAACATATATGAACTTTGATAAAAATATCTAGAAAGTTTCTTTGAGCCCTATGGAAAGACAGATGGAAGGGTGGAGGACGGACATGACAAAAACTATACATGTATTCCTAATCATGGCGTAGTATAAAAAACTTGAATCTACATTATATGAGGATGTTTCCATATCAAGATTATACAAGCAAATTCAAAGAATTGTGGTCCTCTGCTTTCTGTGTTTAAGTGAATGGGATGTCATAATTTATGGCAGATTGTGTGTCAAATATGCACCCCTATCATATGTCACTATATGAAAATTAGGTCAAAGGGGGAAAATCATCGCATGCTCGAAATATTTTGTTGCAGGAAATGTACATGTCAAATATGAAAGTCCCATCTCTTTTCAATCAAAAGTTATATATATATATAAATATATAATATAATATTTTTGAAAAGTAGGTTAAACTTCTAGGTTAAGGTCACAGAGTCAAAAGTCATGATATATTTAGAAAAGTCTTCTCACTTGTAATATACATGTATAATTAAAATGCCATATCTTTTCTCTTTCAAAATGATTAATTTAAAATGTTATTTTTTTGGAAAGTAGGTAAAACTTTAAGGTCAAGGTCTCACTTGGGTTAAAAAATCATAGTACATTTAGAAAGTTTCGTGGTAATGTACATGTGAAATATGAAAGCCCTATCTCTTATTATTCAAAAGTTATGACCAAGGTTAAATTTATTGTGACAGATGCACATACTGTCAAAGATGGACAGACTGACAGACAAATAAGATTTAATGTTCCCTCCCTTTCCCCAAAAACGGGGGACAATAATGCCCTTGCTGTTCTTGAGAAGAAGATTTATGATGGAAAAAATCCCCTGCATATTTCTTAACGCAAATCAATATTGTGTTTTTATGTCATTTAATTGTTTGTTTGTTGTTAAACATCCCTCTCAGGAATTTTTCACTCAAATGGAGACACCACCACTTGAAAAATAATGAGGACAAGTCAGATTTGAGGTCAACATTCATTTTAGGAGTTTTCAACCATTAAAACGTAAAGAGACATGAACTCGATCCTTCCCCTAACCCCTTCCCAGACCCCTGTTTATTCATGACATGTATGCAAACTACTACTTGTTTTTACATTTAAAAAAAAATGTTAATAGCCTATATACAAATACTTTAATGTGGTCCATCTCTTTGATTGATTTTCATTCCTAATTCTAGGAGGATAGGTTGATGAATAAAATGTCAAGCAATCTTATCATTGATGCACTTTTATTTAATTTAATGCAGTCATATTGTGAACATTTCCAGTTAGAATCATTAGGAGAGTGGGGATGACCTCCAGGGGGTTCAAAACCTTTATACCATTAAATTTACATAACATAATAACACAAAAAGCAAAATTATGTATAGTCAAATGGAAAAAGTTTCCTACTATTTAGGAGTCACATGATCATTTGTCATTACTGTTTAGAGGGACAGGGAGTAGATTGGGAGATTCCCCCCCCCCCCGAATTTGCAGGACTATAATATATACTGAAGCAAACAAAAAAGACTTTGGATGCCCTCCACCCTAGAAAACAGACACCACCATAACTTTTCCTTTTATTTGCTTCTCAGGAAATTCTGGTCTGGAAACCCCCCCTCCCTCCCAGAAAAAAAATTCTGTAGATCTATCTTGTAACTGAATGTAACGTCGATAACGGGCGATAACTCTTCAGAATGTGAAAATCGTCTTATTGCAACATCGGATGACCTTTGATCCTTTAAACTTTAACCTAACCAGTTGCATTTCAGACTATTTTACCCAAATCTATACCAAAACTTGTACTTACCGACTGCCATAGTTCCCGTCAACTTAAAATATAATCCAATTAAAACACAAAATAATTCCTACTGACATACATGCAATGATGTGTACACAACACTAATACTGCACGTGCAGTGCTATCTAAAAATGATAATGGTAAAACTAGTACTTAAGTTGGGTACGTGACGCAAGTCCAGTGTGATGCAGGTGTTCAGATACATGTATAGTACATGAACAAATTTAAAATTATTATTTACAAAAGATGTTTTATCTTAACTTTGCCATCTAGGCCTATTTCCAAAAACAGGAAAATAGGATGTGTTTGTGTGTGTGTGTGTTGATGGGAGAGGGGTTGGGGGTTGACTAAATTGATTGGGTATATGGCAGCTTTCAAGGGGTTTCTGCCTAATCAAATATAAAAAAGTTTGTACATTTTGAAAAAAATCATCAAAAACGCTTTACACTAATTTGAATAATATTATTTGTTGTTGATCTATATGAGAAAATAAATTTAAAAAGTTCCAATTATGGGCCAAAAATTTATATCCCCCCTTTATCAAACCTAATTTACATCATTAATTAAATTCTGTTGTTTAATTTCAGACTGGTAATGAATTACGAATATGAAGTACCTATAAGATCGAGGCCCATGGGTCACATGGTCACGTCTTGAGAATATTATGCTCAATTTGATGAATACATGGAGGCCCTATTATTGAATTATATTGACTTTTTCCTTGGTAAAGCCCAATTCAAAGGAGTGTGCATTTAGAGGCAAACACCTTAGTGCGGGTATTACTGTCTCATGACAGCATCTAGTTGTATATATTAACATTTTTTTAATGTAAAAACAAGTAGTAGTTTGCATACATGAATAAACAGGGGTCTGGGACGGGGTGAGGGGAAGGATCGAGTTAATATCTCTTTACCCCTTAATGGTTGAAAACTTCTAAAATGAATGTAATGACCTCAAATCTGACTTGTCCTCATTATTTTTCAAGTGGTGTTGTCTCCAATTGAGTGAAAAATTCCTGAGAGGGATGTTTATTATAACAAAAAACAAACAAATGACATAAAAACACAATATTGATTTGCGTGAAGAAATATGCAGGGGATTTTTTCCATCATAAATCTTCTCAAGAACAGCAAGGGCATTATTGTCGCCCAATTTTGGGAAAGGGGGAGAACATTAAATCTTATTTGTCTGTCAGTCTGTCCATCTTTGACAGTATGTCAATAAATTTAACCTTGGTCATAACTTTTGAATAATAAGAGATAGGGCTTTCATATTTCACATGTACATGTACATACCATAAAACTTTCTAAATGTACTATGATTTTTTAACCCAGGTGAGACCTTGACCTTAAAGTTTTACCTACTTTCCAAAAAATAACATTTTAAATTAATCATTTTGAAAGAGAAAAGATAGGGCATTTAAATTATACATGTATATTACATGTGAAAAGACTTTTCTAAATATATCATCACTTTTGACTCTGTGACCTTGACCTAGAAGTTTAACCTACTTTTCAAAAATATTATATTATATATTTATATATATATATATAACTTTTGATTGAAAAGAGATGGGACTTTCATATTCACAAAAAGCAGAGGACCACAGTTCTTTGAATTTGCTTGTATAATCATGATATGGAAACATCCTCATATATTAATGTAAATTCAAGTTTTTTATGCCATGCCATGATTAGGAATACATGTATAGTTTTTGTCATGTCCGTCCTCCACCCTTCCATCTGTCTTTCCATCGAGCTCAAAGAATCTTTCTAGATATTTTTATCAAAGTTCATATGTTGATGCATATACTGATGTAAACTATCCAACTGCAGCAATATTTTTTTACCTTGACTTTCCTTTGACCTTCACTTAACTTTTCTTAAAATTAGTGTTTAGCTTTATTTTAAAGAAACCATTCAAGTTGTGTAATGAAACTTCACATGATGATACATACTGATGTAAGCTTTACAATGCTTTACTCTTTTTTTACCTTGACATTTCCTGTGACCTTGACCTCACTTCTCTAAAATTAATGTCTAGATCAGTTATGAATAAACAATTCAAGATATATTTATCAAACTTCATGTGCTAATACATACTGCTGAGAGCTATTAATGCATCAACTTATTTTGACCTTGAATTTCCTTTTGACCTTGACCTCACTTTTTAAAATATGTGTTTATCTAAGTTTTAAATAAACCATTAATTATATTTTTATCAAACTTCATATGCTAATAGTAAATTCACACTGATGTAAGCTTTTCAACTGCAACAACATTTTGACCCCAACCTTTCCTTTGACCTCTCTTTTCTTAAAAAAAGTTTTAACCTCAGTTTCATTAAATCATTCAAGATATTTTAATCAAACATAATAAGCTGATATGTATTAGTGAGAGCTATTAAACTGCATCAAAAACTTCACCTTGCACATTCCTGTGACCTTGACCTCCCTCCACTTTAATTTGTATTTTGCTTAGTTTTAAAGAAATAATTTGAGACATTTTTATGTTTAGCATGCACTTATACATAATTTGGTGAGAATTTTTTATCTATGTCCAATTTATTTAGATTTTAGTTTCAATTCTAAAGAAACTGTTCAAGCATTGTCTCAAGCCAAAGTCCGGAGTCTGCATATATAGCTCTCTCCTACCCGTGGCTGCTTGATCACAAAAAGTGTCGTAATCTTGAATATTTACGCCTCTCTATTGTGATGTCATATTCAGTCAGTGGCAAGTTTTGTTTCCATCGCAATCGAAATCAACAACTGGCATCAACAGTATACAAGAAATATTTCCTATACTGCGATTGGATATTTAAAGGTCGCGATAAAGTTCATCATCCGACTATGCTTTACTCGCATTGGTCAATATCTTAATGAGCTACGAAAAATTTTCTCCTCGTTCAACCACGGCCAGATGGAAGATGAGCGTACATTTTTGCCGTGGTTTGCGACGATGCTGTTCAAGATATTTTCATCAAACTTTATACACTAATACAAATGTCAGGCCACAATTAGGGATCAAAGTTTTATTTAGGAATAAAAGGAAACACATCTTCAAAATTCTTCTTTTCAAGAACAACAAGAGCATGATTAATATGCACATATTCTCAAGAGGAGTAGATTCAAGTTTGTACAAATCATGACCCCCTGGGTTAAGGAGGGGCCATTTTTTCCTGCCCCTTTTTGCAATCTACATGAAAATTAAAATTTTGAAACCATTTTACACATACACAAAACAAATTTACCATTTTCCAAATGATCATGGTTTAAAATATTAGGGAAGTTCTTGAAAGCAAGGTGATTAAACATATCAAATATATATTAAAAAAAAAATTTCCCACATTTGACCCCCCCCCCCTGGGCAAAATGAAAATTCCGAAACCTTACTGCACTTCTACATGATACGACCAACCATCACCCAAAAGATGATTAGGCTGCTGAGTCAAATGTAAGAGGAGTTCAGGGAAGACGGGGCTTTTAGCATAAAAAACATCATTTTTCGACCCCCATTTAACCCCCCGGGGCAAAATCAAAATTCCGAAACCTTACTGCACATCTACATGACACCACCAACCATCTCCCAAAAGATGATTAGGCTGCTGAGTCAAATGTAGAAGGAGTTCAGGGAAGACGGGGCTTTTAGCATAAAAAACATTATTTTCGACCCCCATTTGACACCCCCCCCGGCAAAATCAAAATTCCGAAACCTTACTGCACATCTACATGACACCACCAACCATCTCCCAAAAGATGAATAGGCTGCTGAGTCAAATGTAAGAGGAATTCAGGGAAGACGGGGCTTTTAGCATAAAAAATATAATTTTTCGACCCCCATTTAACCCCCCAGGGCAAAATCAAAATTCTGAAACCTTACTGCACATCTACATGACCCCACCAACCATCTCCCAAAAGATGATTAAGCTACTGTGTAAAATGTAGGAGGAGTTCAGGGAAGAAAAGTGTGACAGACGGACGGACGGACGGACGGACGGACGGACGGACGGACATGAGTAACAACAATATACCCGAACTTTCTTTAGAAAGTGCGGGTATAATTAAGTGTGAATTTCAAATCGATATAACATACGAAATATTTTAATAAAATAAAGTAAAATTTTCATCATGAATTGAAGTGCGTTGCACATTTGCAAATTTTGAAGCTGATTCATTGAGTACAACCCAAGATATTAAAAAGTAAACCTTTGACTTGAGTCTTTTCTCAGGTGATGGTACTGAGGCCGGGATAACATAACTAAAAAATCAACAACTATCTTTGAAACTTTAGTACTAGTATTGTTTGCTGCTTATTCATTTGTACAATGACGTGAAAGGAACTTACAATACATATCACGTCTGTGATTTTTTGAGTACAAAAAGTTCACACCTACCGCAATTATAGAATTCTACAGGGTAATCAATCAATACATGTGAATATTACTTACCAGAAAAAAACCAAGCAACCATCTTTGAAACTTTATAACTGTTGCTTATTCTAGCCTTTCCATCATTTGTCATTTGGAAAAATAAACTGGACAACAATGACCTGAAAGGAATTTACAAAATATGTCACGTCTGTATGATTTTTAGTGAGTACAAAAAGTTCACTGCAGTTATGAAATCAGGATAACATAGCTAACATGAAAAGAAAAAATCAGGAACCTTTTTTGAAACTTTAGAATTGTTGCTTATTCTATCCTTTCCATCATTTGTCTCTTCACCAATTGAGAAAAATACACCATTATCTCCTTATCTCTGAAAAGCAAATTCAAAATTGCTGTATATTAGTGATGAAAATCAATTTTTTTTCAGCTTTTGCTTTTGAAATGAAATTTTCTGACTGTAAATACTCTAATGATAGTACTGGTGGCTGAATACCATGAAAAGATACTTGAACCATACAATAAAGGAAATTAAAAGGTAAATGAAAGAACTGTTCACTCTTTTTGACAAGGAATTGAATTAAGCATTCAAGAATCATCAAAGGCATTGTGAGCTTAAAAGACTCACTCAATAATCTCTGAGCAACATAGTCCTGCTTGTAACTTTCAAAACAAGAAATATTTGGAAAAAGATTTAGGTAAATTAAAGCAGATATACAATTACATAGAAAATGAACCTTCAAATTACCTTAAAATAAAAGTATAACAATTTATGTATTAGACTACATTGTTTGAGCAGTAAGCGCTTAAATCCAATATTTCTATTCCGAAATCATACAGAAACTAGAGATACTGTAATAAGAGAGCACAAAAAAATAAACCCTGATGACAAATGAATTGTATCAAATAATTCTGATCACAAACATTGTACAGTACATGAACATCTTTATTTACTGAATGTTTATTCATATTTCACCTGGGAAACTTCCCTTTTTCTTTCTACATCTTGATCTCTGATTGAGGCAACCGCTGTTGCTGATGTTCCAGGACTATGTTAAAGCTCCTCGTGGAAAAAAATAGCTTATAAATATCAAATACCAAAAAAACTAGAGGTACTGTGAGCAATGAGCTCACTTAATGATTCCCCCCGCCTCCCATATGAATATAATGGGAGTGTCCATGTTTTGTTATGGGAAACCCAGAATATGTGTCAGATTAAAAAGGAAAATAAAAGGTGCACAATGGCAATATGTAATAAAGATTCTGTGAAAGTTTCATCAAATTTCATTCAGTGGTATGAGAGGAGTTGCAGATAAGAGATGTGTACCCCAAAGTGTAACAGACAGAGAGACGGACGGACGGACATACCCTCCCGCTTTTCAAGCGGGGGGTATAAAAATATGAGGAATGTTTACTACCTTTGCTACTTACCTGTATCCCTCATTTTTCTGGCGAACAGCAGCAGAAACTCTGTGTGCCAAACTTCCACTATCGCTATAATGTTTATCTTTCAGAATCTTTGATCTTAGTGTGTTGTTGAAACTCTCATTGGAGTTGCTGAAGTCCAACTTGCTTAGCTTGCTACAATCAAATAAGAAGAAGACATTGAAAGATTTTTTCCTTTCTATTCTTATATATAATATTAAATTGTTTGTTATTCCCCCGCCTGAAAAGTGGGAGCGTATAATCACCCATTCTCAATATAAGGGCTCAAATGATGTCGCCTCATTTTCATTTAAAAGAAATACCACTGATGTAATTTTTAAATCAACATTGTATATAGTCATATAACAATGAATAAGAATTCATATAATTATCGATCTGAAAGGGTATTTAAGGAGTTCCAAATTCAAATATAGTAGCCTATTTGAAATGTACGTTACTGTCGCCGAGGCAAATATTATTCTGAATCCCCTCTGTGTAATATATAGTTTTGATTCTCAAGTAAAAATTTTCTGATAAGTTAAACCTTGTATCATATATATTTCTTTTCATAACAATAAATACATTTTCTTTGTGATAATAAATAATTTTTATTGTGCAATGTCCCTGTCGCTTAATTCTATTTCAACCACATTACAAACAAACACAAAGATTATACACCTGATAGTTTTGTTCTCCTTTATTTATTGATGGGCTAAATTTGAAATTTCAAAGGATTAATTACTCCTACTTAGATAATGTAACATGAAATTGAACAACTTGAGCAACTTTTATAAATATGTTTACGGAATGAAAGACATTTTCAATCGTAGAGATAAGAAAGAAATGTACGTTACCTATATTCTTCCATTAAGAATACATATTAAGTAGAAAATATGAGACGACTCTGAATAAGCAACCCCTTGTATCCTGTAAACTGGCAAAGACGTTTTGCTTAACACAATTAAAAATTATTTTTTACATGAAAAGTGATCATTTGAAATGTACGTGACTGAAATGTACGTTACCATGAAATTCGAATTAAGTGAATCTCGCACGAATTTTCATGTATTCTAATACTTTCACACACTCGAATGTGTACACAAAGGAAAGTTTCAAAGGTTGGAGGTCGGCTAAATCCCAAAATTAATAAAAAGAAACGTCTCTGCTGAGGAAAAAAATATATTAAGGTCAATTATTATGTAATATAATTTTGATACCTGGTATATATTTCTGAATACGAAACCTGTATGATGCATTTCTTATGATATGCAGGTTCAAATAGTATCAATATATTGCGCGTCTAACGTATGCTTGTGGAAGAGAATTGATTTTTATATTTGAAATGTACGTTACGTATGGTAACGTACATTTTATGTATTTCTAACTGAAATTTTTTTTAATTTAGTCAATGAATTGCGTTTACACGAGCGAAACAAAATTATCGTTACAATCCATTTGACAACTGGCCACATCTAAATGCACCCCAATCCTCGTAAATGTTTTAAACTGTTACCACATGCTAGAAAATTTATTTCTAAGTGTCTTAAATTCATCTTTGGCAACCTTTTTGCAGTTTGTTTACTTTTCATGTGCGTTTTCGTTAATATTAATTGAATTGTTGTTGATAATTTAAAACAAGGTATGCATAGGCTTATAATTGGTAAAACAAAACAAAACAAAACAAAAAAGAAAAGAAAAAGAAACAAAACAAATAAACCTAGAACACAAGACGGTCACGTACATTTCAAATACTGAAAGGCACACTAATTTTTCTAAATTAGTCATTAAGATGACCAGAGTTAATATATCAGTTTTGTTTGAATCATTGCATTTTGGGTTATCTTTTTCCAGATCTGCTGAAAAGCACGTATGTTTGTGTTTTGAAAAACGATGTTGCAACATACTAAATGAAATTGTTAACAAGACTGTCGATGGATATATTCGGAATAGATTTATGTTAAGTTTCAATAGATCATAGCAAAATACATCTGACTCTTATATTTTTTTGTCTGTAACCTTGTACACAGTTAGAAGTAACTAGGCTACGACCGGTGTCAATTTCAGCGAAACAGCACAAAAGAATGGTTATGAACTGAGGTGTACGGGACTCCCCAATAATATGTGAAATGAACGTTACCGAAGTGACGTGACATTCATGTAGTTGATGAAATAACCTCGTTTGTTACATTATGATTTCTTATATTACTGCCTTAAAACGCTTCATTGATATGATTTTTATGTCAATAATTGCTTTTTTTTCAATATTTTCTTATTACTAATTTTCATATTATTACAAGCTTGAAATGTACGTTACCTACTCATATTCTGAGGCAATCGTGTCTTTATAGTGGTGATTGTGACATATAACACAATGTGATTACATAGAGAATCTTTTTTGGAATAAACTGAAACAAAACGATGAATTTTTAGATGAATTTTAGATGAATTTTAAGCTTTTTATCAAACAGAAATATATCTTGAAATGTACGTTACATTTACATAGTTTTCTAAATCGGCATGGATATATGTTAAAAAAGACAATAACTACAAAATAGAATTTTACTACATGTACATGTTAGGTTCCAGTATCTATTAAAAATGACAAGATTCCAAACTGATCGCTCTTAATAAAAACAGAGAGAAGAATTGAGAGCATATATTTAAATAATGTTTTTACACATCTGGATCAAAAAGTAACCTTTGTTTTTTGAAAGGAAAAATCAAACGCACGTTCGTTTGCCGAGAAAATATGTTGGTGACAGAGTTGGTAGGAAGTGCTGGTGTTAAGATGAGATATTCCAATTGTGATTTTAATGACTACATTTTTTTTGACATATTTTTTTGGACATTGAAGAAAGAGTAACGTACATTTCAAGCTACATTTCTGAATAAAATCACCCTCTACTTTATCGTCTTGTCATTATTTCATGTATTATAATTTGATGAAAAAAATCTGGAAACAAAATCTTCAGATACTTTCTTTCAAAGGTAATTGATAGAAAAATTGTTATCTTGAACTTCATTTTTTAAAAAATCAGAGAGGCATTTGTGCCCTTATATTGAGAATGGGTGAATAGTGATCGAGATGTCTGTCGTTCCGTCCGTCTAGCTGTACGTCCGTCAGTTACACTTTGGGTTACCCATCCCTTATTCGCAACTCCTCTTATACCACTGAATGTATTTTAATGAGACTTTCACAGAATCTTTGTTACATACTGACATTGTGCACCTTCTATTTTACTTTTTGGTCGACGCATATTTCGGTTTCCCATAGCAAAACATCGAAACTGCATTTTTGTCAATAAGATTGAACCTTATCACACGTTTTACGCAAAGTCCTTATATTTAAAAATTTCGGTAAAACTATCGTTAACTAATTGTTGAATTAGAAATTCATATAATGAGTACACGACAAGATGTGAAAATTACTTCATTGGATTAACTCTGTTAAACGCCAGTTGATAATTCGATTAATTTAAAATGGTTCTCGTGGTATATAAGATATTTTAATAAACAAATAAAGGATCAGAAAGCTTTCAGAAAAAGTATCACATAGAGTAACTAAATAACAAAACAGTAATTATAATGAACACGAATACTTAGTATTTAAAATCTTGTAATTTTTCATCACGACGAATGTCGTTTACTAATTATTGAATTAGAAATCCATACAATGAATACACGACAATGCTCTCTTTAGAACATTCTTTTGTTTTTCAAAATGAAAATTTTAAAATTGAGATTATGCTCATTTTTTCAACAAAGTTTTCTGTTGAAAATTAGCAAACTTTATTTCCATAAATATTGTACAGCAGACTCTAAATTATCAGCAATATAATGTTTTATCATTTCGTTAATTAAGCTTCCAACCGTTGAAAGACGATCTATAATTAATATAACTGTATAGACTCCCCGAATGACTCTGTCCATTTGGAAGTGTACGGATGTACACCACATCATCTTTATTTATTTCCACCACTACAATCCAAGTTGAGGCTCGAATATTTCCAGCTCCCTGGGCTGTTGTGAACATCGCCCCTACAACATTGGAATTGACTACCAGCTGAGAATAGATAAAGCCATCTCTAGCACAGTAGAGGGTCCATGTAAACACATATACACCGTGCTGTGGAGCTGTGAACAGTCCAGAGTGCGGGTTGTAATGGTTGCCAATGTTGGTAACGATTTTATCGAACTTTATCGTGTGGTCTTCTGTAAGGTGGGTTTCATACGTAGAAATATAGGACGAAAAAGCCACCACGTCCAGAAAAGGAGAACTTGTTGTCTGAATTCCTGAAAGACATATATCAAGAAGTCAGTTTTGATTTATAATTATATTTGGTTCCATTTATATACATGTATTTTTTAGTTTGATTGAATTAACATTATTTTAAAACACTTCTGAGTAATTGTAATTGATTAATGAAATATGCTTCTTGACATGCCGAGATATGTTTTATATATTAAAGTATATAATACTAGTAATATCTTGAGGTGTTAGAGACAAGTGATTATTATAGGTTATAAGCATTCTCTTACCCGTCAGTAGACGTTTTTGTGCTGATGTCGGTGATGTCAGTGATTTTTGTTTAACTTCCCTTTGATGAACAAGCGAAGTTTCATTTCCTGTATTTCCGAAGACCTTTGAATATGAATTTTGCAATAAATTTGGTTGGACTATTTGTTTTGTTTTTATAATTTTCATCTCTTTTGCACTCACTTTTGCTTTTAAAATGGTGCCCATGCCCTTTTTATCCGATTCATATCCCCTCTTTAGGTTCTCTTCAAAAGAATTACCGGTATTTTTCATCTCTAATTCGGCTATCCTAGCTTCCATAACTTTTATCTTGACTTTCTGATCATTAAAATCTTTCACTTTCTCTTCCATGTCCTTTAACTTTTCTTGAAAATTCTCCTGCATTTTCTTAAAAATTGATTCCATCTTCTCTTCAAGGGTTTTGATTCTCCTCTCTAGAAACATTTCCATGTTTTGCATTCTTTTCTCCATTTTCAGTCCTTTGTACTCCAATCGTTGCTCTTTGCTCCTAAGACTTGATTCACTAAACACTCCATATTCTATCTCGTTTCCAGCAAACTGAGCTTTGCCTTTCGGTTCGAGCTTCTCTATAACTGTCTCCAGTTTACTCAGTCTTTCTTCACACGTGTCACCTAAGGACATCTGTAGAATACTCAATAGGAAGAATAATGTGAAAGAAATCATGTTCTTTCTGGTCATGTTTTCGGAAACAAATGGTGGGCGAAAGAATTGAAGCAAGTTTGATAACGAATCAACTAATAAATGAGCAGCTGTAATGATTCCCAAGTGTTTCTTTTTATAAACATTTTATACTTTGTCTTGTGTTGGATTTAAATGAGATTATTATATTTATTGAATGTGATGTATGCTTTATTTCAGAACTAGATAGAATTTCAGTTCAAGGTTTGATAAACAAGATCAACTTGTTCTCCCTGATTTCAGCATATTTTATTGAAACATAACGAATAGGGTTGGACACTACTCGACACAAGTTTTACGCACTTAATTGTCCTCTCCAACACAAACAAAATGACATATTCAAAATCATACGCTTGATGTACAACAAACAAATGTACAAAACAGAAAAAGTGCAAAGAAATAAGGACAGCAAGAGTACAGGTAGAATTGGAAGAAGAAAGCGGTTGATAAGTATACAAAATATTTCTTCGTTGTTAATGGAGGCGGGATCGGTTTATTTTAGGGATGTCAAAATATTTATTTTCTTTAGTCGAACATTCGATTGCATTATTCGAAAGATAGTCGACTATTCGGAGCATTTTTTGAGAAAAAAAAACTCATCGTAAGCGTTTTTACAAATCAAAAACCCTTTTCGTAAATTTACGTAAAAAGTAACATTAAATGCCTATACTATGTGTTACACACCGATATTCAGATGAGCCTTAAGTTGGAATAAGATGTAGAAATGAAATAGATTTACACCAGCAACTGATTCTCCAAAATGTATGAATTTTCGTCAATCACATTCATAAATCGGTCTGTACATTCTTGCGTTCTAGTACGCTTAGAGAATTGTCAGCAGAGTGTTTTTATTATAAAGCTGATCAAAATAAATTGGAAAAGGGGAGGAGACTATTGTTTTAATAAATATCGAAGTTTCAAAACTTTACGGCTATGCTGTGTTTCCTAACATTCTTAGAGGTAATGAACAAATTTATAATTGGTACAAGACCAATTAATAATTTTCAAAGTCCAGTAAGGGGCTGCATAATTTACTACAATAACACTAAAGGTCAGTAATTGAGAAATAATTATCGCGGTATGTAATTACTGCACTTTCTATGTTTACAATGTGGAAACTCATTTATATACTGTGACTGTGTTTAAGCTCTTGTTCGACAGAGAACGGTTTCTATAATGGTTTGAGGAATGACGCTATACAATTTTGAGTTGAGAATTCTTTTACACCTCCTTTTTGCATTTATTAGATATTCGAATGTTGTTTCATTATTCGATCGTCGGTCCATTCGACTGACAGTCGAATAGTCGACTATTCGTTGACATCCCTAGTTTATTTGATTTGCTAGTATTTTTAGATTTAAAGAAAGGCAAAAAGTATATTTTGTAAAGTTTTTTTTAATAATAATTTTGCTGATGGTTTCTTTAATAGTATGTTATTACATAACTTACATATAATTTCAAAATGGTGTAATATAAATATTGTAATAATGTATTGAAGCCAAATTTCAGATTTAGATCCTTAGTATTTGACACACAGAATTAACCGTTTTGATACCAATATTTATTTCTGTCCATATCATACCGGATTACAACATTTGGGTCCGTCGCAATTGTCTTAGAGATAAGACATATAGCCTGGTCTCTATAATACTGACATGGATCTTTATTTTGTACTGTTAATCGTTATTTCGTGTGGACATTGTGTTTTTGGTATTTACGTTTTTAGTTCGTTAATTTCAAATGTCTTGATGCAACATATTTTTTTCATTTAAAATTTGTTTGCCATGTAAAGGAATTTAATATATCTGAACACTTCTATTACAATTTTAAATGAATTTCATATTTAATTTGATATGTTTTACTGATTAAAGCAATGGTTTAAGAATCCTTCTTCACAGAGTTTATCTGTATTTTAAGCAGAATACACGTTCAAGACCTACTGCTATTATTTAAAAAGGAAAAAATGAATATAGATGTCAAAGCATAGAATATTATGAAAATGTTTTATGTAAATGAAAAAGTATAGAGAATTGTGAGTTTCTTTCATTTAAAAATTATTTTTTCATACAGCTGGGTGCAAAACGGGATGGATACAATTTCAAAGCAAGTGTTATCATTTCAGTACCTTAGCCAGAGACTGGGGCGTGGCGTCTGTAAGATCAGATAACACGAGATTTTATCCTTTTTTAAAGTTATGCATGCAAGAAAGCAACACATTCTTAACTATGCGTAAAAGTATTCATTACATGTATAAATATTGTTCAATGTTAGAGAAAAAAAAATTTCTTTCCTTGTCAATTAACTGGATTGATTTTCTTTCTTCAGAGTTACTGTGAGGCATTTAATTCAAAACTGGCAGAGCCACAAACGGAAGTGGAAGCCCATTTTCTATCCAGTCATGCTCAAAAATACCGTATGTCATATTTTTTAGAGTCACAATTTATGAATTCTATTGTATTTCTCGTAAGTTATGGTTAAGCAAAGAAAGATGTCTGGTTAATTATTGGGCAATGGTGTCACATTGTAAAGATACCATAGAGTCTGACACATCGGTTTCATATTTGGATATTTGACTTGAAAAAGACGTTAATGGTAATCTACAATCTTCAACTTCCCTTGCTTATGAAGCAATATAACTTCATCGCCTGCACACGGGGTTTATATATCTCAGTTGATTCGACATAGAGAAGGAGCATGCTCTACGTGTGTACAATTTCTAAAACGAGATTAATTATTGACAAACAAGTTGATGAAACAAGAATACCATCAGCCTCGTCCAAAGTCATCATTTCGTAATTTCTGTGGCCAATACAATGACCTTGTCAGCAAATAATTTTATCATAATGAGTCAAATGCTGACTGACGTTTTTCATACTAACTGTTAGGTCATTATTTACACACTGAATTGACGACGGATTTTACCGTTATTTCCCGATCATGGAAAGGAGCACACGACGGAAGCGACCGGTCGACAGAGGATACTAACTCCTCCATGGCACCTGATCCCACCTCTGATTTTTGGAGGTCCGTGTTTGCTCTGCTATTTTATACTGTATTATGGACTTTGAACTTGAATACTATTCGTTATCTTCATATATGTCATTTATTTTTCTTAAAATATTTTTTTGCTGGACATATATATGTATCAGACCACCTGAATGTATGATCAAAATAAACAAGACAACACTTACACTTTAGTAGGAAATTCTTGACCTCTGCTTCCAGTACTCCAAAGTCCCAAAAGTTAAGCTAAGTTGGGCATAAATTACAGAATCATTACTAACTTTATTAATTCATTTATTGCTAATTATACAGGAAGAAAAAAATGAATGCTTTAACTAAGCAAGTAACCCTTTAAAGGGATTGTGAAATTTGTCCCTGCTTGGTATAGTGCTCAGATGATGCTAATATCTCTTCATTTTAGGTATGTGGAAACCTTTAAATTATAACCAAGTAAAACGTTTCTTTTCCCAATTGTAGCGGGGAAAAGTTTTTGGTTGGGAATAACTGACATGGTGGAAGAAACCACGTGGATATATGCATCCAATCAGGCTCCGATAGGCGTGTCCTCGATATGGGGTGCACACGAACCGAATGGTCACGCTGCTGAAAACTGCGCAATGTTGTGGGCAGGTAGCCATGACAAAATGTCTGATTACGCATGCGGTGGAGCACTGTATTTTATTTGTGAACAGAATAATGAGTAAGTCTGTAAGATCACTGATAAAACTAAACAACTAGTTCAATTTAATTAGATTTTTTAAAAAAGAGGCATAAATTGGTAAACAACATACCCTTTTTGAAAAATCTATTTTATATTAATAGTGATTCATCATTTTCTTCCTTAGATTCAACCCTGAAATAATTGTTGGTTGAAAAAAAAACACTCAAGAAGCAAATTGAAGATGTGTTACCTGGAAAAAATATATTGATGATCAAATGATCCATGTGCTTTTTTTTTTTTATTTTATGCTATTGTGATTAAAAGTAAGTAAAATAAAATGTGTTGTATGGCAGCTCATTGCAAGACTAAATGTTTCTCAAATAAAAGTTAATCAATTGGTATCAATTGTTCAAAAGCCATGGACAATGATGGTCAAACATTAAGTCAATGGCAAATGATCGAAATTAATACTGCCCAAGCAAAGATCTTATCACAAGAAATACACACATGAAATATGAAAAGCCTAACACCAACCATTAGAAATTTTATGTCCAAGATTGAAGTTTATCAAAAGTAGGTCAAACTCAAAGATCAAGGGAAGAAAATGAAAACTGTTGGTACCTAAGGTTAGACCTTGTCACAAGAAAAATAATACACATGTGAGATGAAAGCATTAAAACCAACCATTCAAAAGTTATGACTAGGTTAAAGCTTTTCAAAAGTAGAACAATTCCCAGGTTAATTTCATGGGTTTAAAGTTGTTGGTTTCCAAGGGTGTTTCTTTTCACGAGAAATGCACATGAAATATAAACATAACGAAAATTATTCAGGCTCAAAAGTTCATAGTAACACTTCAAATCAGGAGCAAGCCAATAGGGCATCCAAAAGATCAGAAAAGAACAGAAATGGGATCAGGTGCCGTAGAGGAGTAAGCATCCCCAGACGACCGGTCACACCAGCCGTGTGCTCTTTGTCGTGATCGGGCAAACTAAAACAATCCGTCGACAATTCTTTTTGTATATAATGGCCTAACAATAAGTATGAAAAACACTGTATCGACCACAAAACTTGCCAAATGATGACTTTAAAGGAGACTGTTCATTAACATCCAAGTTTCATCAAATTGTTTGTCAATAGCTTGCCCCGTTTCGTAAGTATTGTTCTTACCTAGAGCATTCTCTTTTATGCAGGTGATTAGGGTATATTGTTACATAAATAAGAGAAGTCGACGATAGAAAATTTGAAATCATCACCTTAATATAAAGTTGTGTTGTTAGACTATCATTCAATTCTTTTTCATGAAATATTTTATCTTTTATTTCAAGTTCACTGGGACATGTGGGATATATCGAGTCGACAATTTTGTTAAATGTATATTAGTACGTCATCAAATATCTAAATTTAGATAAGGCCTAAGCAAGTATTTTCATCTTCTCATGTATATAAGTATTTGAATTAATTCTGCTTCATATGAATACAAAAATAGCACTGTTTATAATGGAGCGCAATTAGTAACTACGAAAATTCAGACAGGTTGGAAAGCAAGATCTCCAAAAACTGCATATACCTTATAAATCGGAAACTCAAGCATATCAGAGTACTCATCTGTACAGTTGAAATGCTTTTAACAAAATAATTTTGCAAATACCCAGTGACAAGGTACATGTAACTAAATTTACGAGTTCCATCTTTATTGAAAAAGCATCTCCATATGATGTCAAAAAGCCTGTACTGTAAAATATCGTAGGGAATGGTTGATAAAGTGTTGAAAACTCATGCGCTGAGATGTTATTCATTTTGATTAAATTTTTTTTATTTCAAATTTTCTTAAAGATCATTAAGTTTTTATTCTGAATTACACCACTTTTTGAATATATTATCATATTGTTTTAAAATATAGTTTCCCCTCCATTGCTGTTAAATATTTTTTTTAAGTGAGGAGTAAAGAAAGATGCTTGGTATGACATTTAATGGAACACGCTATGAATCTTCCCCCGTAGGAAGGGGTATGGGTATAAGTTGGATTACTACTTGCAAAATTAAATACCAGTTCCCCTTAAAAAGTATACCTTTGATGAGATCGATCAGATATATCGACTTCACAGAAAAACATATCGACCGAGCACGAAGGTGTGGTCCGTCGTCTGGCGTAATCTTCTATAGAATTAACATTTAGGAAATTATGAAGGCTCTAACACCAACTTCTCAAAAGAAATCTTGTAATAAGAAATGTGCCAGTGAAATAAGAAGTAATGTAAGTTATGGCTAAGTTTAAAGATTTTTAAAATGGGTCAAGTCCAATGTCAAAGAGGTCCGTACACAAGGAAAGGTATTTCACCAAAAAAAAGAAAAAGAAAAAGAAAACAACACACATTTGGAGTATGAAAGCTTTTGCACCAATTGTACAAAAGCTATGGCCATGGTTAAAATTTGGTGAAATTTTCCAAAAGTGGATCAGAAGTGTTGATACGTAAATGTTATACATGACTATATACTAGTACTTAGATAACGACACTTATCAAGAAAATATTCCTTCTTGTTCTGAAAACCAGACATGAAATTTAACCTGATTTTGTTGATCAGTGTGGTACTAATCGAGGGCGCTGAATGTGAGTTGTGGAGATTTTTAAAACCATAAACTACTTGTAGTGTACTTCCTAACACTACTAATTCTTTTCTATAAAGTAAATCTCTCATAGTAACACTTCATTTCATTATTTAGGTTGTTTGCCGGGATGGATGGGATATGGAAATAAATGTTATTTTTTCAACAGCATGCCAAAAGAATGGGGGGTAGCGTCAGTAAGTATTTAAAACGTGAAAAAATAAAACGACGCATTTTTACAAAAGAAAAGGCGCTATTCTTCTAATATTTAATTAAAGGATATCCCGTGCATTTTGACATGTACTTGCCAGTCCAGAATACTTTGATACTAATTTGAAGTTGGGTAAGATAAGAACGATAGATACGTTTCTACATTCCCTACTCTTCTTCCAGTCATTTTCTTCAAAAGATTAAGTATGATTGTAAATAAATGAATTTGTTAATTTTTTTTTTAAGTTTTGGATTTCGTCATTACAAGGCAAACTTCCATAAAGTGAATCTGTAAAAATATATATGTTTTTTATATTTAATGTATATTGTTACTTATCATTTACTATCGAAACAACGACAGGTCCCTTTTTTTTAGAACATCGAATTTTACTTCTCGGATAAAAACGTACTCTGCACAGTTCGTGTTTTATATTCTAAAATTGAAAATTAATACATTTTTAAATATAAATGATGCTTGTGTCTAACTTCAATTTATTTTTTATGCAGCCAACATTTACTTGAGGAATTGATCAAGTTTAAAATGGTATCGTTTTTGATTGATTTTTTTCTGACTGCAAGTTTTTTAAAATATTTGCGACTATCGTCTCCATCAGTTAGACGCATGCCTTTTTACACATATCGAAGCGGTTTGGTGATCAAGACTCATTTTCATTGTTTACTTTATATATTTCCCGGGCGACAATTGATGGTTACATCAATGTTTTCTTGTTTATTGTATAATTTAGGATTTTGAAATTATCAGGCGAATTGTCATGTTTTGTATAGTTTGGGATTTTGTCATTTTTAGGCATACTGTTGTTTTGTATAGTTTGGGATTTCGTCATTTTCAGGCGAACTGCCATGTTTTGTATAATTTAGGATTTTGAAATTATCAGGCGAATCGTCATGATTTTTATAGTTTGAGATTTCGTCATTAAACATGTGTACTGTCATGTTTAGTATAGTTAAGGATTTCGTCATTTTCAGGCGTACTGTCATGCTATGAGCGCCAAACTAGCTGAGCCTCGAACAGGAGAAGAAGGCCATTTTCTGACAAGCCATGCTCAAAAAGTCGGTATGGGGAATTTTTCTTACATTTAATTTAATATTTTTTTTTTAAATCATAAAATCTGAAGTTATACAACTTGATAGAATATAACCTCAGGCAGAAACTTTAATAAAATTTTTAAAAAAATTGAATATGAAATGCGATTTAATGTGAATGGGAATAAATTTTATCTTCTATTGTTTACTATTCCCGGTCTCCAACCTCACCCCATCCTGCCAAAAAAAAAAGACCAGAAAAATGTATTTTTAACAATTTTATTGGGAAAAGAGTTTGTATTAGATTGAGATTCAATCAATATTTTTTGCGCTTCCAGATTATGAGCGACTTTGATAATGGTAAATTATATTTATTTTCATGATACATCAATGATACATACTAGTGTCTTACAGAAATGAACAGTTTTAATTCCAGTGAGTACATGAGTAATTTAATTAGTCGTATATTCATTGGCAACTAAAATTGTTTTAAAATTACTGAAAGGCACTAACATGTATGAAAATTTCTATTTTAAGATTAGGCACTGTTGTAATCATTGTTTCGTGATTACCAGCTTATGACTTTTGAAAATGAATTCTAACACTTAACATGATTGACAAAAAATATCAATAACATTAGGTGGAAATTTCTGGATTGGAATCACTGACTTGATTGAGGAAGACATGTGGATGTACGCTTCTACTCAAGAACCATTCAATATGACGTCATCACTCTGGTCTGCCAATGAACCAAACGGTTACACAACATCTAACTGTGGTCTACTAATGGTAGCATACCATTCCAAACTGGCGGATTACAACTGTGTCTACAAAGAGAAGTCTATTTGTGAATTAAGTGAATTCAGTTATAAATAATTGGATTTAAACTGACCGTTTGAAATGTATTAAATCCATTTTATATTTTATATTTATTTTGTTACGTGTTTTGTATTCACCGCCATAACTTAAAATCGACATAACATTAGATTTAAAAAAAAAATGTTTTTGCTATATGACGTTTGTGTGTTTTATTATACTGATGTATAATTACAATTTTTGAGGTTTTAATCATTTTTGAGTAAGATAATACTACAAGAATAATCTGACATCATGATGATGTCACAATGCTACTGAGGTCATTATGACATCATCAGTCAATAGATTTATCGCTGGAAATCAAAATTGGTGGCAAAAATTGCATGAAAATTTTCCGAGGGTGGATAGCAAAAACTATACCCCAGGGTATAGCTTTGCTATGTGTAGACTATCAAAGATAGCTATTTTACCTTCTGAACTTTATATAGGAAACATTTTAACAGAAGTATAATAATAATAATTATACCCCCTGCTTGAAAAGTCGGAGGGTTTATAGTGATCGGGATATCTGTCCGTCTGCATGTCTGTCCGTCTGTTACGCTTTGGAGTACCCATCTCTTATCCCAACTCCTCTTTTAATGAAATTTAATGAAAAAGTAAAATAGGAGGTGCGCTATTGCACTATTTAACAAAGATTCTGTGAAAGTTTTACAGAATCTTTGTTACATAGTGCAGTTGTGCACCTCCTATTTACCTTTTTGATCGAACACATATTTTGGGTTTCCCAGAGCAAAACATGGATAAGGCCATTATTTCTATAATTGAAAGGTACCCATATCTTATCCGCAACTCCTCCTATACCACTGAATAATGATACTTTCACATATTCTTTATTCCATAATGCCATTTGGCACCTCCTATTTTACATTTTGTTCATACTAGTATTTACTCTCAGAAGATGGCACTCTAAGCATGCCTGTAGCTATCTGTAACTTCCACTCTTGGTGCTCGGCTGTCGGTTCCGATCATCATCAAGGGGTCTCCAACCTTCGCCGGATGTTTCGACCCTAAACCATGACATCCTTCAGTGAGTGGGTCAGCAGTGGTGGCCAATCCACTACTCGATGGATCCCGACTTCCAGCACAGATCATCTAGGTGGTGCCATATCCATCAGAATGACTTTTCTGCTGCTTCTCCCAGTCTCCTTGCTGCTGTCTTGCACGCTCTGATACTTAATCTTGTGAGCAGCTTCCACACTGATTGTACTGGGAAACCTCTAAAGCCGACCTCTATTAGAAACAACCAGACACTTAAGCCTTTATCCCTGCAGTCTAACATGAGGTCTGAATACTTCTGCCTCTTCCTCTCATGTGCCTCCTCACAAATTTCTTCCCATGGCACAGTCAGCTCGATTGCGACCAACGTCTTCGGCTGCTGGGACACTAAAACTGCGTCTGGTCTTAGGTTGGTTTCCACGATGTTAGGGTCAACTAATTTCCTGTCTAGATCGACTCTGAGCTCCTAATCATGTCCTCTAATCAACACTGATGTCTGTCTTGTTGCTCTTGTGTCAGCCATTGCTTCACCCTGTCTGTCTTTGTTTCTTTCCTTCTTCTTCACTGAAAGAAAAACCTAGTGAATTTAACTTGTGTGTTTCGTGAAGCGTTGGTCGTGATTAGTAAACTTTAAGTTTACTGGTTAAGATAGTGAGTTGTGGAGCGGGGGTCGTATAGATACTTAAATACCTAGTGAAAGTTACTCATCAATTCTAAATTTACTAATCTTATCTAGTAAATATACCAATATCTGGTAAAACTACTATTAAGGTAGTGATTGTATGGACAGTGAATCTACTAGTTTTCTTCGTGACTTTAACTAGTTATTTTTTACAGTGTTTCCACCTCCAACACATCAGCCAACTCCCGCAGGACTTTGTCAAGTCGCCATCTATATCTTCCCCGGGTCAGCGCAACTTGGCATCCTCACAGAATATGTACCAGTGTCCCTCTCTTTCCACACAGCTTGCAGCTAGGGTCTTCACTTAGCCCCCGATGTTGTAAGTTTGCAGGAGATGGGAGTGTGTCATACACTGACCTCACCAAGAACGAGGTTCTAAACTGGTCCTTCCTCCACAGTTCTGCCCAGGTTAATTCCCACTCTGGTAAGTCCCACTTCATCCAGGCCCCCTGTTTCCCAGTTCTGTTGATTTTGCGTTCCGTTGATCTTCCTCAGTGCGTCATACTTAGGGAATAACTATCTTCTAATTTGGTATTTGCGACCGTTAATGCTGATTTAACGGTCGCAAACATCCGTTTTACCGGCTCCGCTTACGTGTCATAATAAAGGATTTTTTTTAAATCAGCATTAACGGTCGCAAATACCAAATTAGAAATCTTATTTTTCTAATGCAATTGTTTTGTAAAACACGTTTGTATTGGCTAATGCACTGATGTTTAAATTAGTTAAACGAGCATTAACGAGCGTGAAAGCTTTTTCATTGTGACGTCATAATAAAACGCAAAAACACAATGCTCCGTGACGTATTTCATGTAACAAAATTCAACAAAATAAGACGTAAACAAAAACAAAATGCATGGATTGCATTAGAATGGGAATAACTAATCTTTTAATTTGGTATTTGCACCGTTAATGCTGATTTAACGGATCCCAAATCTATACCAAATTAAAGATAGTTATTCCCTAATTATACCCATTCTAATGCAATCCATGTATTTTTTTGTTGTTTACAGTCTTATTTTGTTGAGTTTTATTACATGAAAATTTTAATACTGGGGCATTCTTTCTTGCGTAAGTGTTATGGCATTACATATTTTACATGTTTATTTCTTTTGACAAGCTTCCCCATCAGTGCATTAGCCATTCTAATGCAATTGTTTTGTAAAACATGTTTTGATTGTCTAATGCACTGATGTTTGAAGTAGTAAAACAAGCATTAACGAGCGTGAAAGCTTTTTAATTGTGACGTCATAATTAGAGCGATGCAAAAACACAATGCTCCGTGACGTATTTCATATAAAAAAATTCAACAAAATAAGACGTAAACAACAAACAAAATACATGGATTGCATTAGAATGGGAATAACTAATCTTCTAGTTTGGTATTTGCGACCGTTAATGCTGATTTAACGGTCGCAAACATCCGTTTTACCGGCTCCGCTTACGCGTCTGGATCCCTGCTTCTGCGACCCTTTCATCTGCTGAGTTACTTATTTCGGGTCTCCCAGAGCAAAACATGGACTTTGCCATTATAACTATTGGAGGCGGGGGTATCATTTAGTGAGCTCATTGCTCAGAGTACATTTTGTTATTCTATGAGTTTCAGTCGCGGATCTAGAAATTGTTCAATGGGGGGGGGGGGGTTATAACGTACCTTAACATCTATAGTTAAACATCTTCATAGGATACAGGGATATAGTATCGTTAACATAATAAAGGATTTTTTTTAAATAAATCTCCGAACCCAAAAATCTTATTTTGTAAAGAGGGGTTGGGGGCATTTCGTTTTCCCAACCGAATTATTTTATATATTACTACATTAGCCCTTCACTGAACATTTCTATAGTAAAAATACAAAAAAAAAATTGAGACTCTTTTTAGCAAATCCAAAGGGGGGGCATCCCCTATGGATCCGCCACTGAGTTTATTTAATATTCTAGTGTACATACAGTCATCCACCTGATCCCACCTCTGATGTTTAAGAGGTCCGTGTTTACTCTGCTCCTGATTTGTATTGTTTATTTGACTTCAGAGCTTTTAAGGAGCTTGATACCTTTTAGAAAATTTTAATACTGGCCAGAATCTTTGAAAAATAAGTGTTATGGCATTAATATTTTACATGTTTAATTCTTTTGACAAGGCAATCCCCCATGCAGGTATTAACAATTTTGGCAGAAGTAATTTTTGCACAAATTTGACCCTATGGCCTTGACCTTGGAGTTTTTTTTGAAAAAAAGAATGTAACAAGACCTTTACCCTGGTACCAACAATTTTGATCCACACATCCTTACCTTGAAGAACTCAACCGCGTCGATAACTTTTGAATATTTGATGCTAAGGCTTTCATATTTTATAGGTGATTTTATTGTAACACAGCCTTCCTTTGGACAGCAGTAATTTCAAGCCTTTGGCCTTGATGGTTAACATTTATTTTGGAATTTTTACTTTAACCTTGACCAAAACTTTTAAAAAGATTGGCTGGGCTTCCTCTTTTCAGTTTTTTTTTATTGAAGACAATATCTTTCTTTGGGTTTCATTATGTTAGATTTTTTGTTCTGACCTTGGACTTGGATTTGCATTTGAGAAACTTAAACCTTTGTATGGGCTGCCATAGGCATCAGTGTTTCACAAATACATTTTGTATACTAGTATACTTGTATACTAGTACTAGCAAATGGTACTAGGGTCTAATCACAAAAAGGACTGAATCAAATTCCAATTTGAGCTAAACACCATCTATTTCTAATTCAACTTTTTGGGTTTTAACAGTATGTTCCAGGAAAGATGAGCATGTATTGCTGAACTTGGGAATCAAACCCAGGACCTAGGCATGACTAGTCAGGTGCACTACCAACTGATCTACCAAAGCCAATATCCATGGCCCAAGCCATTACACTCCCTCCTCCTTTAATTGTCTTTGCTATGAAAGACAGAATTCTTATTTGCTCCAGGAAGGACTTTCAACTGCAAGTCCAGGAAATAGCCAGCAAAACCAAATTATAAAACAGAAAAGAAGAAAATGTACGGCTTGACCAGAAAATTGAAGCCAAGACCCCTGCATTATTAGTCAGGAGCTATACCTATTGAGGTACCCAGGAGGATATACCTGTCCAAAACATTATAACCCCATATCTATCCTTAATGTTGCTGTTGCACAACACCAGCTGTTGAAATTAGCTCTAGTTTTCTTTTTACTGCAAAGGGTTTTTTAAAATAACCATATTTAATGACACTGCTCCTTTTCAAAATCAAGGTCATTTTGATGAATATCAAATATGAAGTTCATTGACAACAAATCTTTATTTGACAGATCAGCTGCCTGAGTCTTGTTACAATATGTGTAAGTACACATTACTTCCACAAAATTAAAATGTACATAATTTCTTTTAGTAATGAAAAACCAACATTTTTTGGCTCTCAAATTAAACCTATAAATAAAAAACATAGTGGATATTATAAGAATGATTCTTTTACATTTGCATGATCTAATACTGGAGATACATATATTAATTTTCCTTTAGGAAAATTATTCTTTTTGTACTTAATAATGTCATCTAGATATGTTACATGAACCATTTCAAGTCACATAGTATTAAAGTAGATCATCTGGTACTGTACTAAATATGTACCAATCATTTTAGAGTCATATTAGTATTAAAGTATATTGGTACTGAACTCAGAAATGACTCCAGCTTTATACAGATATTATCGTCATAAAAAGTGCATATAGAGGATACAATAAGAAAAAGCAGTTTTGTTATATGATTCATCAAAGCAAACTTTAAATATACAAAGTTAAATTAGTGCAAAAATTATTCGATACATTTAAGCAAGAACAAAAATAATCAAAATCTTTTTTTTTTCACTATCAAAAATACATGATTAATATTCTTATATGATCTAAAACATCGTTTATTTCACACGTGATGCAGAATCCACACAAAGAATATGTCACAGTAAATAATGATGTGAATTTTCCTCACAAACACCGCAAAATACATAAATAAAGTTACCGGCATAAGTCATTAGACTCTCTTCAATATTTGTACAAGTAATAATATTTCACAAATAAATAAATACAATGCAAGTGTGTTATCCTCTATAATGCAGTGCATTTTTTTCTAAATAATAAAAATGATTGCCTTTACAAAATCCATGGCACTAAAATATCAAGATGTACTGTTATTTAAAAGGAATATTCACAAACATAAAAATATTTCATACATATAAAATTTTTGTTGCACTCAGCCACAGAACCGGAAAGACAAGGTCAACCTGAGACAGTGATTTTATCCAATGTTGCTTCAAATAATGGAAAATTGAAAGATCATGCTCCAGAAAGATGTTGTGGTACTTGAACTCTTCCACTTACACCTCAAGTATCTTGCAGAGCCCTCGATGCTGAATTATTTTTTGACAAGGAATAACTGAATCATAACTAGGTGGTTGATTTTTTGTTTAGCCAGGTACACAGCAGTCCAAACCAAAATTACCTTAACAGGACAAATTTTTTGTCAGAATTAAGACTTATAAAACATTGCTGCGATCTGGATTAGCTTCAGTGATGGTATCATTCTCTCCCAGGTTTAAATTGGGATTGTCGAATCCACCATTAATGGAGACATTGTTTGTAATATCACCTCCCACTGAAAAAAAAGAATCAGTTACATCAAATTATGTGTAAAATCGGACAACTTTCAGTCTCAAAGCAAATACAGACAAAGAGGGGATATCCTCCATTCTTTGTTTAAACAATTTATCATTATATAGCTAGAGAATTTTTTTGAGGGGAGTAGACATCACAAATTGAGTAAAATATTAAAAAATGTCCAAGGTAAAGGACTTTTCACACACATTAAACATGGCCTATCTATGATTATAGATTTGCTGTAAAACTTCATTTAAACATATTCATATACTTAAACACATAATATGTTATTACTTTTACTTCAAAATACTGTAGAATTACTTTTTTCTGCGGGGTATTAATTTACGCTATGTACGCGGTCACAAATTTTCCGCCGAAATTAGACCCATCGAACTTAATACAAATATAAGGCATATAAGGAGAGTCTTAAATTTTCTAAAATTAATATATATTGCATCTACAGTAATAAAGAATTGTCTTATTAATAAATAAATATATTGCAGAAATGTTAAGAACCATACATAACATGCTTACACTTTGTGTTATATTGTTAATAATATTGTACATGTATAAGGAACTGTTAGGTTTATATTCAGAATGTGAAGATAAATAATAAGATTAAGTACCCAATAAAATATTGCAGCTACCTTAGTTTTATCAAGTAACAAAAAAAAAAAAATAATAGTACATGTAGTGTCCTTTGTTTTGTTCCATTATAAAAGCCAGTGTTATGAAAGCATTCACAAAGATAGTTTTCAATTCAAAAATGCATGTTAAAAATTACTAGTATGCATCTATTTCATGTTCTTACATTATATATTGATTTTTCAATAATTCACTGATCATAGCCAAGCTTGTCTTGTCTCCATGTCTTTCAGATAAAGCTATCTTTAACCCCTTACATGGCATATACGCATTTCTACGCTTCTGGCTTGAAAAACGAGTACAGTGTGAAAAAACATTCATAACTTCGTTAATACTGCAAATATCAGAATAAATCTTGCACCGTTGGAAAGAGAAAATAATTACGATACAATAATATACAGAATTTTTTTTATTTGTTGTACCAATTTTTTGCTAGCTTGAGTTAAACTTTGCACACTATTTGAGCGATTTTGACATTATCGAAATCAATCTGGGGGTAAAATGTTATATGTAAAAATGCTAAATTCTGGTGATAACCTCACCCCCCCCCCCACCCCCTCCAAAATGCTTAAAATTGGTTTGTAAAAAAAATTGTACAACATGTTCATAATTTTCAACACAAAACTAAAATATTTTTTAATATATTTAAGTAGGCAAAAAAAAAAAACTATAATGAAACTCATTCTTAAATAAATGGAAATTCCAGCATGATTATGGTGTGTTTCGTTGCCATGGCAACTAAAATGATATTTTTACACTCATTTTCAGAAACTACACAATACCTGCTTTCAGAATATACATACATCAGTATATACAAAAATAACAAGAAATACCCGAAAAAAATGCATTGAAATCTTAATATCAGTTTGTCTAGAAATGCTTAAAATCTTTGCCATGGAAGGGGTTAATTAGTCATTCATACATTAAATTTCTTAATGTGTATGCACTGGAAAGTTTCACACAATATTTGGAAGGAAACTTGGGAAGAAACTAGAAGTCCCTGAAGAGACTCTAGCTCTACTGGTTTGTATTTTAAGTGGAAAAGTTTTATCTTAGATTTAAATTTACAAACTTAAGTATCCTGCTGGCTTATAAAAAATGATTTATGCCAAAAAAAAAAATTGTTTAAGAGACAGAAAGACAGATGGTCACTTTACCAAGCATTAGCTGGCCTTATTGTGTGGTGTGTTACAATCCTGTCCAAACCTGAAACAGTGTGGACTGAATCTATAAAGTAATGGGCATTTCTATTGGAAGCACCTCGCACACATGCAAAGCAATGCAAAACTTTACCCTCTCTAGTTTTACATAAAGAAATAAAAATAAATGCATGATGTACATACACTGTACAACCTTTTCAAAGAAATCATATATAAAAAACAAAAAGGTAAAAAATAAGAGAATATATATAGGTACAAACCCTGCTTTACAGGCAAAATTTCTATTCAAAAAGTGAACATAATTAAATTTTCAGTTTATATTTCTACAAATCACCTCTCTAAGCAAATTAAGATTAACATGTGAATAAAATGTGCATAATGAACTGAACACATATGAGATAAGAAATAACTCAATTCTTATAAATGAAGTGCAGGTCACCAACAACATTGCTGACATGATGACAGAACTAAAAGAAAAGGACTTTAATGTTCTGGTACAGTGACACAGTGTGTTACAACACCTACAGAAAATGAAAGCAAAAGATTAGTCTCTTCTACAAGTGACAAGTCAAAGACAATATTAGTTCATGCTTTCAGGACTGCTATTATATTTATGAGTGTTTTTATAAATTATAGATTTATGGCCTTCAAAATTACATATATGTATATGATGCAGTAAACCAACTGAATAGGAAACATGTTTCTATTTTATGTTGTTTTTTTGAAAATAAACTGAAATGGTATACATGTATTTTTACGAAACTTTTTTTTTTTTAATTCATAAATATAATCACAATCCATATTATCACTGCAGTAAATTGACTCATCAATATTTTAACTCAATCCAAAAATGCCATTTCAGATAAGTTTACTAAACAGTATTTCAACCTGGGGGAGAAACTCAAAACAATTTCAACTGCAGGAAAATTAATTTTTCAGTACTCAGGTAATGCTGAAATAGATCCTGCAGTATTTCAGTACTTGCAATACTTTCTATAACTTTTTACAAATGCAGGGTCGAGATACTATGATTATAATGATGAATAAATTTAGCAGTGTAATTGTTAGTATGTGAAACACAGCAAGTCAGTTCAGAAAACTCTGGAGAATATTACATTAGTATTTGATCTTGATTTATGCAAAGGGTTGTAATCCATCGAAGTCCTCATCATCTGACCTTAAAATTGGCTCAACATCGCTATCATCCTCGGATATATCCTCGTCAGAATCCCTTAGTCCTGTATACATAATCATTAAAGTCTTATGTTTTAAACGAAAAAACACAAGGTCAAAATATTAATCATGATCAAGTAATTTGAACTACCAGTAGTGTGACAATTTTTCATTCTTTAATATATGATATTGATACATGTTTTAAATAAAGACTTTCAGTTTTTAATTAAGTGTGTTACAAAAGATGGAAGCTGTCAGTTATCAGTAACATGCCCTGTGCATTCGCAAACAGATCAATTTTAATTATATTCTTACCCCAATATGATGAAGAATCTATACATACACACAATGTACATACTTAGTTCATATAAAATGATGAATAACAATTAAAAGCAGAGACAATCAAATACTTTGGACTTCACCTCCACTAATGTTATCTGCAAGCACATGTAGTCATAAAATATATAACATAAGTACTACCAAATTAATTTAGGCAAAATCAGTTAATTATATGCAAGTCCTCACTATGGGTCACTTTGTAATACCTTAGACAGTTTCACTTGCAGCATCTTGTTAAGCGTGTTGGTTAGAATAATCAAACAAGTCTGGTCAAGCTAAAAACTATTACTCGCCAGTTGGGACTTGATTTGACCCAGAAACTTTGATTTCAGAGCCATTTACCAGGAAAGACAATATACACCTAGATCATTTACATTTTCCATTGCAAATCTGGTGTTGTCAACTCCCTAAACTCATTTTAAAAATGATTAAACTACATGCACATTAAAGTTACTCATGATTTTATTCCCTGTTCATTAAATATTCCAAATAAACCTTCAAAGACATTTCAAAGCTACATTTTTCCATTCTTTCAGTAAGAAGTGAGACACTTTACCTTTAGTGACTCTTTCAGCCTTCTCCCTATCCTTCTGTATAAAGAGAGCTGTGGCTAAAAAGAAGGCCCCTCCTATCACGCAGATAAACGGTGTCACGTAGAAAGCGTTTCTGAGAGTGTCGGACTGCACCGACGGAGACTTCCTCCTATCTACTGGGTACCCATGTCCTAAGGCATCAGAAATCTGCAAAGAACAGAAGACATAATAGGTCTCTAATCAATGCTTAAACAGTACATTGTATATTATTCTGTGCCTAGAAATATGAAGTACGTACCACCCCAATCAGGTACGGACTTCCCGCGTCCCCTAGGGCATGTGACACCAGAATCTGTACGGCCTCGGCTGTTGAGCGTCGCGTAGGGATGACGACATACTGAAAAATGTAAACAAGGAATCATATTTACTGTATACACACTCTCTTTATTTTCTCTTTTTAAGAAAAGGGAACTCACTCATCACCCCATTAGACCTCCATTAAAAGATATATCAATTTTGTGTTTTTTTTTTAAGAATATTAATTTTCTTAAATAGTTCATATGTATTCATATTTTTTAATTAGTAAACAGTGTACAGAATATATTAAATCCTTTACAACACTTAATGCCTTTAAAAATGTGTCTTCCTGCATTTAAAAAAAGACTGATGACTTCTTTCCCATTGAAAAGGTTTGAACAGCTCTCATAGATGTCTTTTTAATGTTCTAATTACTAATGCATGTACAGATATAAAGTCAACACAATTTTTCTCTTTCTCAAATTTTATTTTGCTTATCTAGCAGATATGTTCAGAATTCAAGGACTTAAGTAGAGTCTAGATAAAAATCCAAACCTATACTCTCAAATTTAAGCACTTTTCCATGACTTTTAAGTAATTTAAAGCACTTTTCAGGGACATGGGTTAAAATTCAAGCACTTTCCATGGTCTGTACAAATTAACCCTGTTAAATGAGATCAAAGAAATCAATGTTATTGTTGTTTGATATTTACCAGTAAAATATCTGCTATGATGGACCAATTCAAACAAAGGAAAGTTTCTCCAAAGAATATAAGGGCCTGCAAATAGGACCAACAAATTCTACATTGAATAATTTTAATATCATAAGTAATATAGCAAGACATTTATGAAATATGGTAAATCATTTTCATTTGAATAAATAATCATGATTCCAAAACATTGTAATGCAAATGTGTTACTATATTACATCATATTTTTCAAGATTTTGTTCAACAAATAAATTATTGATAAACAATTCAAACATCTCACCCATGAAGCTGGAATGTGGTGTTCTGATAACCAAAGACCAAAAAATAGGAAAGGTGTGCACATCAGCAGACCAAAAGCACAGACTAGGGGATCAGCACGGGGATTGATTCGTTTATATCGTCTTGAGGCCTCAGCACCCAAGGCTACTCCAATGAAGCCAGCAGCCACTGTGATGCCTCCAAATATGAAAGCAATGCTGAAAAGATACTATCTAGGTGTAGAGGCTAATATTTAAAGGCAAAGTCTAATGGCTATTAATGATTTTTGGATTATGATGAATTCTCTTTAATTTGGACCCCCTCCTCCACCCCATCCAAAATCCTTTATATGCTTAAAAATACAAGGAACTTTTAAAATTATATAAGCCTCTTATGTCCTACTATTAACTTGTCCTTTGTCATAGTTTATGATTTTATAGCAAATACAGTAAAACATGCTTATAACTGTCAGTGATGGATCATTTTTCTGCGCTATAAGCATATTTCTGTTAAGGGGGGACCTATGTCGTTCGACGTCAAAGCAGCGTTATGTGACGTCACAATAGCGATGTTTGTTTTTTCCCGCTGACTTTTGCAACTGTGATTATAGGCATAACATTGTTATTAATCAAAAACATACACAGTTTACAAAAAGAAAATTTTTCATCATTTAAAACAGTTTTATTTGATTTATGGAGTCTGTTAATATCAGAATTCTCTTCCTTTGGTTGATAATTATAGCAATTTCAGTTGTGAAGAAATACCTCTATGATATGCTGATATAAAAATGCAAAAAATATAAGATAAAATTCAGCAAAAACAGCGGCTTAAATTAGGGGAATATGTTTAATTTTATGATTACCATTAATTGTATTTTCTGGATGAAAGTAAGAAAAAAATAAGAAATGTACTTGTACCTATATTTACTTATTGATTTATAGTGAATGTAGATTTTATTGTATAAAGTCATTCCTAGGTTCTATTAGGTGTTTATTGTTGACGGGGAAGGAGGGGGGGGGGGGGGCAGAATGTTTGAAGGAAGAAGAAAAGAGCTTATCTGTTTAAATTATTTCTTATCAAAACAAAATACTCGTTTTTTTGCAAAATAGTTTTATATTCAGATGTTTGTCAGTGCCAACTTACGTTTTTTTAGTGCAGAAAGGTCAATATTTATGACAGAAGAGAACGAAAATTAAAAAAAAAAGTCATATTTCTCGTTTATTTTATCATAAAGGTATACTTTTTTCCTTTTTAAAATAAAGAAAGTGGTCATTTCTTTCAGAAAATATGAATTACAACATTTTCACACAAAGACTTTTTAAGATATTACCTGTTATACAAGTCGGAATTGTGAAAAATACGACAAGAAAAACGGGGTGATACTTACATTGTGCTCCTTTATAATTTTTCATGCAAGATGAATTACAATGAATTTGCCTTCATTTTAAAGATACAAGTCAAATAAACTAAATACCTGTTGATTTCGAATGTGATTTGACATTTTTGGTTCTTTTTATGCATATTTGGATTAGAACAATAATCTCTGAAAATGATATATTTTTAGCATTTCACACTGTTTTTGCACGTGCTTGTGTAAAAATATAGCATAGAGAGGTATTGTTTTTAATACCTAAAATTTAAGATCAAGTGGTCAGGAAAGAAATGTCAAAGTTTTGAAAATTTCACACAAAGACTTTTCGGACATATTTCTGTTAAGTGAATAATAAATTTTGAAGTCACAGGGAATGAAATCACTTCGCTGTAGGCATCAATTTTATAAGTGTGTTCACTATAACCGTGTTTTACTGTGCTGGTTACCACATCAAAGTGTTTTAAAGTTTAATCACTTACTCTCCTTCATCTGCATCCTGGCCCTGGGCCTTGATGGCATTATACATGTAGGATGGAGCCCAGAGGGCCAGAGCCCCAGTCACAAAGGCTACACAGGTGAAACCAAATGTTGACAAGACAAAACTCTTTCTACAATTAAAGTATTATAATACAACATTTATCAATTATCTTAATCAATTTTTTCAATTATCAAACAAATACTGTGGAATCATTATTGTTCGTGGGGGACCAATGTTTGTGGCTTTCATTGGTCTCCCTCTCCCACGAGTTTACATCCCACAAACATATTCACAAACATTTGTTTTATTATTAACGAAAAAAGAATGTTATCAACGAAAGTATGTAACCATGAACCAGGAAATTTTTGGCTACCCGCGAACATTGACCCCCACGAATAAAAATGATTCCACAGTACATTATCTAGACTAGTACATGCTGCAATTTAACCATGTGTAATTGGAAATGTATTTAACAAACTTGAAGTTTTCACAACTTTCAAAATTGAAAACAATACTTTCGAGTTACAAGTAAACAACTGATCATACGTTCTAGCCAATTCCTTGAGATCTTGTAGATATGATGAATTATGTAAATGAGTTCCCCCTTCTGCATGGCCTCTTTGAGGCTCTCTCAAAACAATAAATATCAAAAGTACACAGATAATTCCTAGGGCTGGAGTAAACTGCAAACAAAGCAGATATATTATTATTATATATTATAGCATTCAAACAACATTAGGTTTTTATATAAAAGTCATATATATATCAAATAACACTGCAGCATGTTTTTTAATTATCAAAAATATATATACATGCATAAGTATAAACATAATTTCTAATGCTCAACAACTTTAACACGTAATTAAGATAAGAATTTTATTAATCATGTAACCATCATTCAATGTAATTTTTTTTTCAATTTAATGAACTGTCTCTTTCAATAATTCATCTATAGAAATATACCTACTCTTAAAGCCCACTGCCATGCACCAAAGGCTTTGGCTAAATTTGCACCTACTACATAACCTAAACCACTGAAGAAAAAAAAAGAAGTAATTTTAAAAAAAATTGTCAATTTAAGGAGCTCAACTACAAGTAATACAAAGCTCACTTTGCCGATACTAAATTTAAACTTTACTTACAATTATGATTTATAATTTATAATTATGCTAAGAAGGCGCTTACATGATTCAATTTACCTCTTAAAAAATATCTGTAAACATATTACATGTATTAGTATTTTTTACTTGAATTTTGGATTTAATATATGTAACATTTGCCATGAAAACTTCACCAAATAAAATCTAAATCATAAAATTAAGCATTCATTTGATTGAAAAACACCCATGCAATCATGCATTATTAAATATGATGTTTATATTCATGCAGGTTAATATGATTTAGGTTTAGTATACCAACCCAGATCACATTAAAAAGAGTTAGAATATTATAACCCAGTAATATCATTAAAAATGTCCATGTATTTATAAAAAAAAAAATACCTACTCCAATATTAATTCAACATGGTGTTTTAACAAGAATCTTTGCAATCTAAACTTTCAACTCCCAAAAAATTTTGTTATTTCATTTAGTGTGAAAAATTGTCCCTATCGTTGGAAAATTTTGAACTGTTTACTGAACATGTTAATCTTTGCCCTAGCTAAAAACTGCAGCTCTCTGGTCTTTTGTCAGCCATCCCAATTTTTTCAGTCAAGGAGAGCTACAAATCTGCAGCAACCTTTAGTAATACCCAGAAAAGTTCAACTACATACGTTAAAAATATCTTTGTCCAATAGCATGATTAGTTTAGCTAAGGCCTATTTTAAAGTTGTGAACAGAGAAATGTATTTTTTAATCCCCCCCTTGATTTTAATCTCCTTGTTAGAAAATTTAACAACAAAAAAATTCCCATATTCCCCGTTCTCCTGTTTTTCAAGGGAGATAACTCCTACCTTCCCACAGGGATGGCAAAATAAAATATCATCAGCATTCTTGTGCGAAGATCTTTCGCAAACAGATCTGCGATTATGGTGGGTGCAATGGTAGAATAGCTGGCCTCCCCTATTCCCACTGCAGCCCGTATGAGAATAAATGCCCAGAAATACTGCAACAAAATTTCAAAAATGTTTAGACAGATGTTAATGATTTCAAGTCCCACGCTCCGTCTAAGCTTTAACCGCAAAGGATGTTATATATTGGGTTCCGGTTGGCCAGGGGTGGCTTTGGATATTCAACATGCAATAAAAATCTGCTTAAAAATTGAAAAGTTAGTAAAACCTTAACTAAAGATAATATGCAAGAAAAGGTAATGAATATAAGAATTAAGTAGCAAAATCAAACATAAATGGAAGCTTCATGGCCAATAAACTGAGACAAGGATAAACCACAAAACAGTCTAGCATTGTTTGCACGTGATTAGTTGATTGGGCACAGCCAATTATATGGTTTCAAATTTAAATGTACTGGTATGTGTAAAATGCATTTTTTTAAAGGAATTAATACATTTTGTTTATTTACCCAAAATATCAAAACATAAGGTAATCTTGTCAATAAAATATATTCATACTTCTGTTACATTTACACAGTGATCAGCAAGGCTGCTAGAAAAGAAACGAATCTAAAATAATTTTATTGATTGTTTCAAAATTTTTCAAACCAGGAGTCTCTGATCAGACAGTAGCTCTATTGGTTTGTATACTTATAATAAAGGAAGAGAAAAGTAGCACTTGGACTGAATAAAAATCCTTGGTTTAATTTCTTTTTGAGGCAAGTTTTATTACTATAAAACTAAACTGTAGTGGGAGTAGCCTTTTGCAAGAATTTTACAAAGGTTTCTATTTTTAATATCCATGGCAACACCATTCATCATAGTGAAATTCATGAATGTATCTCGATCAATGTAGCAATAATTTCCCTATTAATTAAATAAACCCCTTTTACGAGCACCTGTTAAAATTCAACAGCTTCATAAAGCAACTGTGGCACTCTATTTCTTATGGAAAATAATCATTCTTTGATATCTAGAAGGAATAACTTTGTCAATTTTCAAAAACCTTCTTTAACAGCGCAATAAATTAAGCAGAATCATCAAAATGATAATTTAAAGGCTACATTGCCCACTCAATTAATGTTTACAAACAATAAGAGTGTTCAAAGAAAATTATTGTTTTAGTCTTAATAGCACAAGGAAGGACAGATAAACACAAACACACACACAACACACAAAACAGGGGTCTATTAAACTGGTTCTTGTCCCCCAGTTGACCTACCTGCCCACTGGTATAGCAAAATAGAAGAACATTAACATCCTTGTTCTGGTCCCCTTGACAAACATGTCTGCTATAATTGTTGGGGCTATGGTGGAGTAACTAGCCTCCCCTATGCCTACTAAGCCTCGAATTATTAAAAATATCCAGAAATACTGTAACAATTAAAAAAGAAAACAGTTTATTAGTTTTCATATCATTATTCATATCTTCTATGGGGCCATGATGTGCTGAAAGCAGAATGAAATATTGTATGCTGCTAAAATCTAAAATGAAAGAATTTTATCAAGTTCATTTCACGCTGAAAGAGAAGGCGCATTGTTTTAAAAGGAACATTATCAAATGAAGCAAACTGATGACTTTCTATCAAAATGGATTACTTCTTCCTGTAAGGATTTCTTTAATCCCGTACTTTGAAAAGGACATAATAATCCATGTCAAATGAGTGTACAAAATGTCAAGTGTTCAATGAAACTAAGAGTTAGGGGTTTATATATTCATTACATGTAACAGACACAAAACAGATGACTGTATGTACGATAAGTTTTTCTCCCCTCTCTAACAATTATGTCAAGTATGCACTTTTCAAATTTGCAATACTATCAACTTAAAAGTTTCTTTTGTTTGTTTGTGTGTGTGTGTGTGTGTGTTTAATATCTGTACTAGGTAAAAATTTGCTTGGATTTATCTTTTATTTTTCTTTAGGAGACAGATGTCCTTCTTACAATCTCAAAGCAGGGGATGTTTGTCTCTGTGTGAAATTTGATAGTCTATTCATTGTTATCATAGGATTTCATTATGAAGGAATATAACCCATATTTTTCTAGCATATCGATGTATAACAAACAAAACATTGGCAAGTGTAAATGTGTAAATGATAGAACTACAGGTGTTGACAAAGAGTTCATATCAACAATCTTTTAGTCCAAGTTAGTGGGCATTACATTTTTATGTAAAATGAAATTCAGTAGAAAAGGGTAAACAAAAAGCATAACTGTAAAATATTCATTTTTTAAAAAGGTGGAACGGTGTCTAAGTAAGAACCTGAAATTAAATTTCACCATGTCTGCTACAGTCAAACCAACAACCCCCACCCCATGGAATTTCAAAAGAAAAATATTAAACCCTCTGAGAAATACTTACGTCTTTTCCAATGAAAGACCCTGACAGGGTAAGAAGTGACCACAGCGTGATTCCTCCTCCCATGATAAACTTCCTATTATAGCGGTCACCTAGGTAACCAAATATTGGAGAGAAAATCATATAGCTTATAATAAACACTGTCTGTATAAGCCCTGCTTCTGAGTTTCCAATGCTATAGTAGTGCTGTATGTCCACCAACACACCTACAACAGAATAGAACAAAATGAGATACTGTAGATCTGAAGTACTTTTTTCCATAAGGTATAAATTTACGATATGTAAGCGATCACAAATTTTCCATGGAAATTTGTACCATCGAACTTAATGCAAATATAAGACATACAAGGAGAGTCTTAATATACTTGCGTAATCTTATACCCGCGGATTGAACAGATATAAAAATTCCGCTGAATTATGACCCTGTGGAAAAAAATACGTCTACAGTAAACCAAAGCAAACATTATTATTTTCTTTTTTTTTATATAATTCTTACATATATCCACAATCATGTTTGTAATAATATGCTATTCTTTTTTCTCCAGTTCAATGTATACGTAGTTATAGCAAAACAAGAATATATATTTCTACATTTCTGAAGCCTTGACCTTTTCCCGAATAATCTTGAGTTAAGGTCAGGACATAGCACCTCACAAAAGTTGCTGATACATGTTGATGTAGTACATGTACAATAATGTAAGATTTTTGTACCTTTAACCTTGACATTTGCTAAAATAGCATGATTGTCTAAAGGCTCTTAATTTCAAAATTATGCCCAAATAGGAAATTTTCTGGTTTTACTTAATATTTGCATCCTTTTTTTAGTATACAAGTTCAAATAATTTGAGTACTTTTACAAATTTTGACACAAAAATATTCAATAGTTTTAGAAATTAACTAATTATGTCCTCAGACAGCAAAGCAGTCAGTAATTTTCACACCCCTCTTAATCTTTCTTTGGTGTATAAAAGAAAGAAAAAACTAATTATTTTTCACAATTTCTAAGGTATAATAGTTATATAAAAAAAGTAGTTTCCCTGTTGTAATATGAGGGCAGCTTCCTTGTAGGCTTGTACACCTCAAATATTTAATAAAATTCATAATTTATCAGATTTCCATGTAATTGAGATATTTATTTTCTTAAAAATTAAAATGCAAATTTAATATGGAAATGGTAATTCCTTCATTTAACATTACAGGAGCTTAATAAGTGAACATGAATTCATACATATGGAGATTAAGCAAAATGTTAATTATTACACATAATTACCACTGGCTACCTTTCAGCCAAATGTCATACAAGAAATATTTAATTTTTAAGGAATATTTTGCCCTTCTTAAATATAAAAAAAGGAAAACAGTGTAAAAGATTGAACTCAGAATATGTAAAACTGCTTCATGCAAATAAAATGATGTTGTGGTATATTCTACATCATTCTGTCACAAATGACAGTTTTTTCTCTGCTTTCCTGTCTCTATTTCTGATCCCTTCCTTTCAGACAAAATAAAGTTTTTTTCTGAGCTTTCTTGCATGCTAAAATTCACGAATCCTATGATAAACATACTGAATGTTCACATGTCATGTCAAGACATTCATACATACAATTGCTGTGACATCGTACAATCATTTAATAGATTTTGTTTTAAAAGAATTAACTCCAAGTTTTTGGGATCTGGACTTTAGGACATAATTATTAAAGTTTATATATTCCGACATAATCCTAAGTGATTAAGTCTACTTGATCACTTTTCAATGACAATGAGGAAACATAAAGAATTGCCCCGTGCACATGACAACAAACCTGCTATGGTAAATCTGTCCATATAGTTGAGTAGATTAATAAACAATAACACAAACACCATAAAATAAGCTCTGGATTTGGAGATGCTGTCGTCCGCCGTGACCACGACGACTCCGGGGGTTCCCACGTGAGTTTCTGCTCCTTCATTGTTGCGGACAATCGGAGATGTGTCTGAAATATCAACAGGCATATCGTCTAACTGAACTGTGTCGTCGAATGGCGGAAGTATACGACTCATCTGTAAACATTTCAGAGATAATCGGTCAAAAACATTGAAAGCGACTCAGTGTCCTGTGATTCCTCAGAGTGGCTCTTGAATATTTTGTACTTTGAGCCCGACCCTATTGCGACAACAACCGCAGTAATAAAAAAAATATAATAATGCACAATATAGGACATACTTAATGTTGTTTATACTTATAAATCTAGATCAGGATAAATGAGAATACTCTAACCAGTGGGAGAATAGCATTGAGAGATTGAGATATTACAGATATTAGAATACCCGCGTTTATCCCGACGACTTCTTATATATATAGCTTTTTACTTGCATACGCGTGTATTTTATACTATGCTTAAATGGGGAGGAAATAAGCACCTCCCTCAAAATTTTAACCTTTGAGTTTCTTCCCCATTGTAGTTTTTCTACCCACACTCATCCTAGGCAAAGATCTCACCATAAGGTGTCGTCAGTGCCATTTTGAACTGTGCAACAAAACAGGAAGTGGTATTCGAAATGAATTCTTGGTAACTGTGATTAGATGTATAAAACAATGTATAATTTAAATTTACAGCGTTTAAAATTATCAAACTAACTAGGTGGTGTTTATTCGACGAATTTTAAAACACAATACATTACCTAAATATTGTATAACATTTTTAATTTTTAAACTTTCTTTTTTTTTCTCTCGTATGCAAGTCTTAGCTAAGAATAAAATTCAGAACTTTGCATTTTTTTCTTTTACTACAGGTTACACTTCACATCTTGTGAAAGCAAGGGGACATTAAACTCATTTGTCTGTCAGTTTCAGGCACGTAGCATCAGGAGGTGGGGGTGGATGGGTGTTTGTGTGTGTGTGTGTGGGGGGGGGGGGTCTGTCCCTTTTTTCACGACATTAGTTTTTCTATTCATTGAAAGTCCAGTGCCCCCCCCCCTTTTTTTTGGTAGCAGTATAGTCAAACAAGCTTAATATATGGGTAATGTAATGTTTGTGTAAAAAAGGTACAGAAAGATGGTTGATCTTAACGTTAGACCTTATTTTCAACAAAACAACGAAAAAAACTTCGGTGATTAACGTTGAATGACATACCAATGAGTGCTCATATTTGACTACAATCATTTTGTTTCAATTCACTAAATGGTTTTTAATAACTATCTAGATAACAAATGTGTGTGTCTATATAAGAAAAATTAAGCGAAAAACTTAATTCTGCTTTGTGAGAATATGTCAAAATTTTCAGCTTTTTTCTGCATTTTTTATTTATATTAGCACCACGACCGCAACTCCGAAGTCTCACTATAATAAACTCTAGTGACCCAATGAGTTCTGTGAACTTCAACGATGGGCGGTTTCGTGGAGGACCTAGTGGAGATCAGTATGGAGAGAGGGAGGGGGGGGGAGATGATGAAAGGAGTTGTACAAACACATAATACTATAACTATCTTTCCCTGATTCCCGTTAGGTCATTAGACTTAAGTTTAAAACATACAGTTTTCCGTGTTTGAAGTATAAGGCATAGGAAAAGAGTTTTCTTTGGAGATGCAGACCATGATACTGTAATACTGAAACCATGCTTTAGTAAAACTTCAATAGAGCCACAAACGTACGAACATGTACTGTAAAAAGCAGCTGCAAGGTAATGGATATAGAAAGTGATACATTTATTAATTTCAATATTGGTATACATGTATATATAGTTATACTTACGTAAGAAAGCGAAAATTCTCATTTCTAAATTAGTTTCTAAGGTTCACTTAATTGGAAAGTAGATAATCTTAATATTCTTGCTTTACATCTTTGATACCATTACTTTATTCCGGATTTCCTTTTTGGCCGTTTCATTTCCCTTTTTATGAACATTTCCTTCGTATTTTACTTCATATTTATTTATTATATACATATTAGTATACATGTATTTATTTCTGTATGCGCATCATATCATGTATCTGTTTTCTTTTTGGCATCTTAGCCGCGATATTGATATTATTTATATGCAGATATTTGAAAATTGATTATTAAAAAAGACACATTTTACTTATCTGGTAAGATAAATAATTTTTTGTTAAACGATCGATCTGAGACGTTAGGCGTAGCAGGCGTGGGTCCAGTGCAAAGCCCTGGTGGGGCGGGGGGGGGGGGGGGGGGAGCTCCTGGATTCTAGACTGAGATTTTGTAGGGTAAAAATGAAGTCTACCGAGTTGACATTTTTAAAATTTTCTCGACGAAACTATGATTTACGCTAACTTTGACAATTTTAGGGGGGATTTCAAGATTTTGTAAGCATGTGGAAAAAATGTATTCGACTCTTCTTTTTAGGTATTTTATTGGGAGAAATTTCACTTATTTCAGCTATCTTTTCAGCTCATAATAGATTATAGAAGTTGGAAAAAAAATAATTTAAATGTATTCAAAATGAAAAGACACAAATATCTAAATTATAAAATTAATTAATGTAAAGTTTGTTAAGAAAAATATTTATTAAGTTTGGTCCCTACACTTTTAAAACCGGTGCCAAAAGACTGACAAGGAGTCCTACATTATAAATTATACTGTGCATGGTTTTGTGTTCATACATAAGGTCTATAATGATCTTCATCGATGGAGAAAATGATATTTAGTAATTTATGTTCTTTCTTGTGTAAATTCCTTTTCAAATATTTTTTCCTGAAAAATTTAAGTGAAGGCACATGTCTGGATGCTTAATCAGCTGTTCATTTAGTCAGCTACACAACTAGGCCTATTCTAAACAAAATGAACCAAAAAATTGTAAACTCAATATTTCACCAACAATGTGTGCATACAGATATGTTGAAAATTGTGAAATTCCAATAAGGAAGGCTTATTTTCTTTACAAGAATTATGAAAAGTTCTCTATTGCGATTTTTTTAATCGAAAAAAAAAATTAAAGCCAATCAAGTACTGAGTATGCCCATATTTGGATAAATATATGCTAATGCGCATGCGCTAATAATATCAACATAAAAGAAAATGGCGACAAGATTACAGGAGTGTTAAAAATTATGGCAACACAAAAGCCCGGAGAATGGGTTCAGTCGTTGATTCAGCGATTTGACGCCCAGGTAATATCAATATTTACTCATTGTCAAAAATTATTTTTGCATGCCGCCTCCTTGTCGACAAAAATCTTCGTGATGTTTCCAGCATGAAATTTTTATGAATGAACGACCGACTCCACTTCAAGTTGAATTTGCATTTTGCCAAGGATCGTTGAGATGCTTCACATTGATTATTGTGGAGCAAAATAATTTTAACAGTTATACATTCTGCCATATGTTTGTTTGTAAAAAAGAATTCTGTGTTATTGTCTTAATTGTTTTGGCGTGTAATTATGATAAATTATGAATTAAAGCTAACTAAGGTGCGTATGCGTGGGAGTTAGTGGGATTGTGAGTCTGCATATATTTAATCGCAGGAAGTTTACATGAATGAAAACTACTCGACTGTAAAGAATGAAAAATGGCTTGGTGAATAGCAGTCATGAAATAATAAATACACATGATATGGATTCCATAAGATAAGAGTCATTAATGTTTTCTAATAATTCATTAAAAACCACATTGAATGAGATGGTTCAGCATTATGTATAGTTTGTAGTCACTCATACTTCAAGGCTAGTGATTTGTATTAAATCTTTGTAAATGAGGTGAAAAATGAATTTAATAAAATCTTTCTACTCATTTTCTTTCTGGATACATGATTTAAACTTTTTCAGAAATGTTTTTTATATGAGACTATAAAATATAAAACCTCATTACTTGTGTATAAAAGTACTAATGTCATGTTGATTCAAGCCTGTGTCGTATGCTTAAAACAATTTCAGTTTTGTATGAGAAAATGTTCTCAGATTCAGGAAATGTAGATTTTCCATTTCGAGTGATGTGTGCTTGTGAAATGCAGTAATTTTTATTGATGTTTGTTTGTGAAACATACTTTTTACATTTTACTTTTAAACTCTGTTTGTAACCTTGACCTATCCTTTTACTATAGTTACATCTGCATTGCTGATAAAAATCTTATTTAATATTTGGTTGAACAAGCATATAATAAAAGATAGAGAAAGAACTTGCCTATTTTCCTAACACAACCTTTTCATTTTCAGTTGCCCATCAAGACTGGACTACATACAACACAATCAATACAGAATGTGGAGCAAAATAAAGAATGTCTTATAAGTGTGTCCAAGCACAAATTCTCCTTAGTTATCAATGGGTTGACAAAAATCCTGCAGAATGTCTCGAGCATGGTAAGTCATCTTCCTCCATTACCTTTCCCCCTCCCCCACCCTCATCAACAGTATTTCAAAGAATACAGGTATACCTTAGTTATAAAAGAAGTTATAACAGGCAAAAATAAAAGAGAGAATTTTTTTGCCATTTTAGGGAGATGTGTTATTTGTTTTTTGATTCCTTGATCCACCCACAAACATATTAATCTTTTAGATTAACTGGTTTATTTTGTGCATTTGTTGAACGTGGTACAAGGTGATGTACATTCTTCATATTTATATATATTTACATTTTTTAGTACATGTAGTCATATTTTTAATCCAGGAAAATTATTTGGCAAAAATGTATCACAGTTCTGTGATCAAAATGTATATAAGCCTTTTTTTATTTAGAAATGCATGTGTCTACTGTTGATGTAAATTAGTGAAAGAAATGCTCACAGTTTATTGTATATTTTGATTACTAGAATTACACAATTGTCATTATTTTCATGTGGTGGGTTTTCTGTGGATCATAGCAGGTAAATAAAAGCAAAGAACACCACAAAGTTGAAAAGCAAATTAGCAAACAGCAAATCTGTATCATTTAAGCACACTAAAAAGCTGAATAGCAATAAGCAAACAGCAAATCTGTACCACTTAAGCACACAGCAAAGCTGTGTAGCAGATTAGCAAACAGCAAATCTGTTTAAGTCAAACACAAGGCAAAGCTGTATTGCAAATTAGAACACGGCAAATCTGTATCAGCTAAGCACATGGCAAAGCTGTATAGCAAATTAGCAAACAGCAAATCTGTATCAGTTAATCACATGGAAAACTGTTTAGCAAATAAGAACACAGCAAATCTGTATCAGTTAAGCACATGGCAAGGCTGTATAGCAAATTAGCATGCAGCAAATCTGTATAGCAAATAAGCACAGAGCAAAGCTGCATCAAATTAGTACACATCAAAGCATTCAGGGATTTTCCACACCATTTTGGGTATGGGGCCCAGGCCCTTACAATTGGGAATTTAGCGACATTTTATCACCTTTTACGAATTTTTTATTGCATGAGTTTTTCAAGAAATAAACACTTATAATGAATAAAATTGATTTTTACTTCATTATTCAGAACTATAATTCAGAGTAAAGATTAATTATTATGAAGTTCCCTCAAATTTTGTTCATTTCATTTAGATTTCAAACCTGACCATGTTTGTTTTACATGAATTTCGATCAAGTTAACTTTGTGGAGTTTTCGTCTGTTCACTTTTGGGAAAAATGGAAGGAATTTGCAGTTGGGAATGGGGCCCATATTCGGCCCTACACGGGGTAGTGGAAAATCCCTGGCATTTCAAATCAGCACACAGCAAAGCTGTATAGAAAATTAGTAAAATCAAGGCTGTATCAAATTAGCACACAGCAAAACTGTTTAGTAGACATTCATTAAACACTTGGGCAGGTTTTGAATGAGGTAGGAATGTTTAATTGATAGGATCTCTTCAACGGAAATGCAATGTAAACTTAGAGCTATGTTCAGTGGGGGTTTTTTTTGTTACTGAATGAATGCCAAATCATTTGATATCATCACTTTTTATAACAGAATCTATTCTGTGATGCAAAAGAGCAAAATAAAACTGATGAATACAGTGATATAACATTGTTTATACCTGTATATGGTGGCCGTGCATTTTTGCACAATGTCATTAATATTTTACTTGATTGTGTTCTTTAATTTGTGTTTCTTGCATTAAGTTGTATGAGAGGGGGTGGATGGGGGTAAATTAAATGGACTGACTAAACACTGTGGGTTCAGTTTGGTTTTAGTTCAGGACTCGCTGGTCAGGGGCCAGAGAATTTTTTTATCTGGGCTAGGACAGCTTTTTGGAGGACATGTGCCTCAGTGTTTTTATTATGCATAACAAAATTCATTCATAGTTGGGCTGGTTTACTTCGACATGGTTGTGCATCCAAGTTCTGTCATTTCTTGTTTTGTTAAGTTGTTGCACTATATTTATATACAAAATATGTCTATTACACTGTATTTTAATGATTTAGGGGATAGTCTTTTTAAAATCTACTGGCACAATGGGACAGTCGAGTCACTTAGTTGACCAGTAAAATTTCAAGGCAATAGCCTAAGTGACCAGTGAAAAAAAAAATTATTTCTAGCCCAGTTAGGAATATAAATCTCTTCAGTTTGAATGCACATTTAAGATTAATTCTCTTGAACATATCAGCAAGAAATTTTTGAACGAGTTGGAAGGCAGAGGAAATGGTGTTTGTAAATTCCTTTCCATACTTTGTAATTTCACTAAAATATATGATGTAGACAAAGAGAAGATAAATAAAACTCTGATACAATTGTATATAAATTATATTAGATAACGTTGTATTTACTTACAAGATTTCTTTTCATTTTTTACTGCCATAAGTTCCACTGTTGAAGGACTTCTTGTACTTGCTAATCCATTTTCACCATTTTCATTTGATTCCATATTTTTCCACGTGGGTATGAGAATAACCCTTGTTTAGCGTGGTGAGGGGAAATTTATCAATTCAGGCATGTTTGGAGTAGTCTCGATACCAGAATTTACGTTTGGGCCGGACGTGAGGCTTTAGAAGGGGGATAAATTGTGACTTTTGTACCAGTTGTACAACTGGCGAGATAACACACTTTATATTGATAATGACTGGGCCTTGTCATGAGGTGATTTGGTCACGGATGGCTGATTAGTTTCAGGGGCTTTGTTTTTTTGCTTTGGGCATACAAGGATGCAAATAATATCAATATGCATTTAAGCTATAATTTGTATACATTGCCTATCAGTATGAATCAATTGAGTTGGCTTGGGTCTTATGGAACATGTAATTAAAAATTACATTTGCGGAGTATTAAATCTCCACTCTGCCATCATGTACACCTTGAGAAAAACAGATTTGTTTACAAAATGTTTTTTGTACAACCAGAATCTGGTAACCTTTCATTTTGCTGTACCATTTGCACATATAAACAAGCATTGACCCAGTGTTGGATAACTATCAAAGACTGATAAGTTTTATGAATGGAATGGTTATAATTTAAAGTCCAAATGTAGGTCAGACAACCCAAACATGCTTTATTTATAGAAAACCCATTAACCTACAATACCAAAGAGTCTTTGAGCACTCAAGCATATGATCAGTTTATGCCTAGTCATGATGAATTGTTTATTTTGCACATCTTACAACATTTTTCCTTTTAATCAGTATTTATCATAACACAGTAGATTTATAATAGTAATCAGTTTACAGGAATCTCTCTATATGAATATAATGATTATTGTGCAGATTGATGATTCTTTTAAGAAATAAATTTATACAAAAAGTCATTGAAAATTTGTGAGAAAATAAATTCTATTTATAAAAAATAATTAAGAAAAATGATTAGAAATGTGAAATACTGTATGTTTATTTAATAACAGAAAGAAAACACAGAAACTGCATTTTTTCCCAATATTTAAGAAAAACTCTGACTGTCATGTCTTTTTTCTCTGTTTCTGAAAATTTTAAAAATCTAGTTATCTCTTTTGAAAAGATTTTGGACTGCCCTAAACTTTGACCTTTTTCAAACTTTTGAATTACTTTGGTATTTTTTTTTTATTTTTTTTTTGGGGTGGTCAAATCAAGGTCATGATAGTGAAATTACAAATACATATTGTCACAATAGCAGTAGGAATTGAATTCTGTTTGCATCATTGTTGGCAGAAATATATATAATTTGCTCTAAGATATATATTTTGGTGTTTCTTAATAAGCAGTTATTACTGTTTTTTTAAATTTTGTTTTATAGCGTATCCATCCTGAAGCAGAAAGAAATTACCATGAATCACAACTCATCATTTTGGACTCCTTAGAACAGGTTCTGAATTCTGTAAGTGAAAACCTCATGGTCAGGAAAAGTATGCTATATTGAGTTGTCCAGCAAAAGGTGGTTTGAAATAGTTATGAACAAGAATGACTCAGTAAGAATGAATAAGTCCTAATAATTAAAGTCATTTAATTCATATTTGTATTGAATTTAATACATATTTAATATGAATTTACATATTTAATTTTCTACTCCTCTGCAGCAACCAAAGGACACCTCGCGTCTAGATGAGGCAATTTATGTTAAACTTCTCCTTCCAGAGATATGTAAGGTAAGGTCACATTTCATTCATTTGATTGCGTACATACGTCTTCTAAACCTGACAATGGAACATGCCATTAAATTGATTTAGCTGTACAGTATACTTAAATCTGAGCATTATCATAGCTCTTTTGATAGAAATTGTTATTTATCTGCGGTAGTAGCATTGTTCTTTTAGCCATAACACATTTCTGTGTTCTCCTCCAGAACATTTTAATCAAATTTTGCTCAAATACCAAGTTTGTTAAATGATAGGCCATGCAACTTTCAAAGAGAGATAATTATAAAAGGGACAAAAATATCTCAAGATCACTAGACCAGAAAAAAAATTAAAATTAAGAATTTATGTGAAATGTTTATGACATAGCACAGATCAATATTTGTTAAGATAATGTCCTGTTTTATTTTTAGTTCCTGAATCAGCCCACAGACAACCCTAACCCACTGGTTCTACAACTGAAGAACTTGGCCTCCAAAGTTCTGTTTGCTCTCAGCCAGAATAACTTCACAGCCGTCTTCAACAGAATCTCTGCAAAGTAAGTCAACCTATGTATCTGCCATGTCTAAATCTGGTTATAATGAATTTTGTATTTGAAGCAAAGTTACTTTTGACGGGAAGGAAAATGTCATGGATATAATTTTAAAAATTTTTATGGCGTCGGGCTTGCCCGATCGTCAGCTAGGGATCAGTCAGGTTTACGCGACCGTATGTGTCAGTGGATGCATCTGCAATAGAAAATAGCAACAGCTATAAACCAATTTCTTTTAAAACGTTCACAATGAATAATAGCTTGAATATAAAATTAAATCAATTGTATGTTCAATTAATACTACTACAAAACAACGATATTATGTTTAATTTTTACGCAAAAAAATGTTATGGTTGTTGCGGAACAAATTTCTACTGAGAGCGGTGCGTCGAATGACATGAATCACATTTTGGGACCGATTACTGTAATACAAACAAATTTAAATACTGTAAAATAATAACAAAACAAACACGAATACAACAAGACTATAAAGATTGAATTTCTTTTAGCTTTACTTTTACGATCTTCAATCCAATTTTAGCCGAACAACCTACGATATTGACCAGTAATGCCAGTATTACTGTATTTATCCATTTCCTCCATTTGTTTACCGCGCCTTATCGTAAGTCGATCGTACTTGTAACATTAGAGTCATGGTTGTAGTTAAGATGCAATCACTATACAACAGAACAACACTCTGACAATGGCAATTAATTAAAATAAATTATGAAACCCTTCATATGTCTTCGATTGACTGAAAAGAAATTAGATTAATACAGAGGATGGACATTTCTGACGATGTCTGGTCAATTTGAACCCTGACTCATTCGGACCAGGACACAAGGCTATAGGCCCTATACTGTATTTGTGTTAAGACTATTTTTTAAATTTTATTGTTATGTAACTGGAGTCACTCACTTGACCTATTTGCAGATTTTTTGAAATTGTTTTTCTTGTTCGACGCCATTGAAGCCTTTCAGGCTTTTGATTTATCTAACTTCTAATTGTTTAAAGTGAGATGTTCATGTTATTTCTTGTTGTTTACTAGGTTATCTAACCTGCCTAGTGCTGATGGTGACCAGTCAGACCTGTCAGACCTGGAGCTTATCCAGCATATAAACGTAGACATCCACAGACTTATCAAACTTCTTAATGGTAAGATATCAGAAAAATGGAGATATCAATTTTTATTTTTATTTGTGCATATACATGTATCTTTGTCTTCCTTTTAATAAAATGTCATATACTTGTAGAGATGTCAAAAGATATCTCTTATTCCAGTATTGGTATCCAGGCAAATAAATCTTTTATATTTAAGATATCAAGTTCTTGTACAGATACTATGGTAGTCAATTAAGGCATGTCCAAAAATTATAAAACATGTATATTTGTGCATATTGTTTTATTTCCAGAGGTAGTGTGTAAATTTAAGCCCATTAAGAAACAGGTGTTTCAGACATTGGCCAATAATTTAGAAAAGGTGAGATTCTAAATGATCGACAGCAATTTGAAATTTTAAGCATTTGGAAGAAATTTAAATGAAAGCTGTGATGCATGTATATGCATGTATATTTCTGATGAAATTCATCAGAAGAGTCCTAACCATTGTATTAAATATGGTTTTTGATGTCAACATTTATTTCTATGTTAGGCAATATGGAATTGGATGGACAATTACCCTGAAGAATTTACAGACTTGCAGAAAAGGCCAAATGAAGAATTGCAAGGTAGATAACTGGAAAAGCATGATTTACATTATATAAATGTTTCAGAATCCTTTCCTCTTTATTGAATAGAACTGCTGTTGAGATATTATAATGACCAGTTTAAAAAGTAAAAAAAAAATATACATTTATTTTGAAATTGTATTTTTTGATTATGATATATTTTTATTATAAAATGTTTAACATTTGGCAAAGATAAAGCATTTATATATGGACAAAATGCCCAGAATTCATGCTCGTAAGAAAAACTGTATATTAATACAGAAAGATAAATTCATTAATCCATATTATTTTTTTTTCTTACGACAGAGTGTTCAGACAAATTGTTTGAGCATTTTAACACGAGTTGTATGGAGTCCCGGAAGAGGACAGCAGCCGTTTGGCCGTTACAGATGATGCTGCTCGTCATGTCCCCAGTAAGTCTAGATTTAATTTTACTTATTTTCTTGAAGAATTTTTTTTACAATTTCTCAGGATTACTAAATTTATATCTGTATGAATAATAAACACATTTTGAGGATAAATGTTACTAGTGGATCATTTTTCTTCTTTTCTAGAAAATCTTGGAAGAAATAAGTAATGCAGATGCAGGTGCTCCTTGTTCACAACAAATTATGAAAAAAGTAAGTAAAATTTCAAATATTCATCAAGGAGGAATACTTAAAGGCTTGTGTATGGATGTGATGATTTCTTTTTCAGAAAATGTTCATTGACGAGGTGAAGAAAGCTATTGCCTCCCATCATGGAGGTTCGAAACAGATGATAGAGGGCGCTGCCATTACCTGTGTCCGACTGTGTAAAGCCTCCACTTACATCAGCATCAACGACCGCCTAAATGTCCTCTTCTCCTTTGTACAGTCCATCATTAATGATTTAAAGGTAATAAAATTTTCTTGAAAAGAATTCAAAAAGTTATATTAAATTGGTTATACTTTTGAGTATATTTATAAATGCATATCACAAAAGATAAAAATCTGAACCTCTAAATATTCTTTGTTCAAGTCTGATAATTTGTGTGACAGAATTTGATTTTTTGTTTTATTGCTTGTTTCAGAATCTTCTGTTCACACCACCACCCACCAAAGCTTTCTCCCGGGGGCAGGGCATTGTGGGACAGGACCTGGATTTATATATAGATTGCTTTGTGTCCTGTTTTAGAATTACACCACATAATAACGACGTTCTGAAGATCTGTCTGAATCCACACTCCCCTCCCATCTATCACTTTGTACTGGTCAATGCACTGCACAGAATTATCACTCAGGTAAGGTTTAAATTTAAACTGGTTAGCATTTGGTATTCTGAAGCTGTGGTTTAGTGGCTGAAAAGACAGAAATTATTTAATGTTCTAAGATGAATGATATGTGATGCAGGAAAATACTTTAAAGTTCTTAGATAATTATCTGTTTTATGTACTTGTGAAAAGATGTATTTTGAAGTAGAGTCATTATTAGATAAGTATTTTATGGCAAGTGATGAGTTAAGTGACATCATGTAACATACACCAGCCACTTAAAAGTATTTTGCTGTAAATAAGTAAGGAAATTGGATATATGTTTATAGCAAAGACTGCCCTGGTGGCCCAGTATCAATATCATATATGGGAAAGCAGCTGAGCTCCGCAGCATGTTCACTGATACCCTGAATAAAGTGACCCAGGGTATGGCCACCAACCCCACCCCCAAGGTCACTGGGAGCAGCATCCCCTACGTCAGTATAGCAGTAAGTCTGTAAGAATTTAACATTTCTCCCACCTAGGATATACAAATTAATGCTTACAGCAAAGTGATTTTTATTTCCTGTTGCTTTAAAAATCATGGAGAACTGAACAGATATCATGAATTAGGTTTTATAAGGAAGCAAAATTGCCCAACTGTGGCAATTCATGATAAGTGTGTTTTACTATACATGGTTGAGTTAAATCACAGTTTGATAACATGGTAAAATTGTTTTTCCTTCAGAACTTTACCAAGATGACCCTGTACAAACTGAGTAAGGCTACAGATGAGAACATGACGACCTACCGCTACCTGCTGCTGTGGATTGTGAGACTCATTCATGCTGACCCCTACCTGATGTTACATGTGAGTCAGAAGCCTATTATCATTTGTACAGGGAAATTTTGAAGGTTTTCTTGTGGACAGGAATAATCCATGAAAAATTAGATGACGATTAATTCTGTAGCATTTGTGATAATAATATTGTAACTTAGTTATATACATATCTTATGGAAAGGAAAAGGTGTATATAGTGGAATATTCCAATGCTTTAGTTGATTGATCTGTAGTTTTGTAATACATTGATACAATGTACATTTGGCTAAATTCACCAATCATTGTTTACCTATTGATTTTGGGCTGTGTTTTCTTTTGAATCTGTTTATTTGTATCAAACTTGTTCTGGTGTAACTTGAAGGTTCCATTTGCAGAATCAGGGTAAGCCAGGTCATGAGATTCAGAGCAGCACCCTGGAGTTGATGAACGGACTGGTCTCTCTGGTTCATCAGCAGTGTATGCCAGATGTGGCTCAAGAAGCTATGGAGGTACAGAAGAGTTATTTTTAGCAGCAGGTTTTTGGGATATAATAATAACTTTTAAAATACAAGTTTCGGTAAAATTGCATTACGTTATGGACTAGGACAGGAAATTTTAAGGACAGTTGAAACTTTTGTTTTCAGGAAAGGGAAATTTGAGTAAAATGATTTACAGGATTTGCCAAAACTGAGCTGTTCTGATGCACTTGAATAGATTCTCGCTTGATGAATGCTATTATATTTTTCAGTCACATTTTGTGTGTACATTTAATACTGAAAACAAGTTTCAGAGAAAGATGTAAACTACAGTTTTTGTATCAAATTTTTGACATAAGATTGTCTATTTCCAGGCCTTGCTCTGCTTACATCAACCCCAGAATATTGAGTTGTGGAATCCGGAGTCACCCATTAACACATTCTGGGATGTCAGGTCAGTCAGAAATGGGAATTTTCTCATTTGTATCATGGTGTATTGTTTTGAAAGAGGGTTTGAAAAAATAAATTTAAGAAGTACAGATAGATATTTTTACACAAGGTTTCCATCTATGTTTGGTCTTTAATTAGGTACAGGTACATTGTACAAGTATATATTGGTGTTATTATACCCCCCGCAAACGAAGTTTGGGGGGGTATATAGGAATCACCTTGTCCGTCTGTCCGTCTGTCTAGCTGTCCGTCCGTCCGTCCGTCTGTCTAGCTGTCCGTTTGTCTGTGCAATCGTGTCCGGTCCATATCTTTCTTACAGAGGGACATTAGAATCTACTACTCCACACTAAGATTGCTCATGACCTAAGGATGTGTCATGACCTTGATCCAAGGTCATTTGGGGAAGTTCAAGGTCGCTGGAAGAAAAATTTCATAATTCGTCCGGTCCATATCTTTATTGATAAACTTGGTAGGTTCTCATTTCACACAAAGATTGCCCATGACCCAAGGGTGTGTCATGACCTTGACCCAAGGTCATTTGAGAAAGTTCAAGGTCACTGGAAGAAAATTTTCAAAAATCATGTTTGATACATATCTTTTATAGATAAACTTGGTAGGTTCTCATTTCACACAAAGATTGCCCATGACCCTGCTTAAGGATGTGTCATGACCTTGACCCAAGGTCAATTTGGAAAGTTCAAGGTCACTGGAAGAAAATTTTCATAATTCCTGTCCGGTCCATATCTTTCTTATGGATAAACTTGGTAGGTTTTTATTTCACACAAAGATTGCCCATGACCCAAGGGTGTGTCATGACCTTGACCCAAGGTCATTTGGGGAAGTTCATGGTCACTGGAAGAAAAATATGTAATTCGTGTCCGGTCCATATCTTTCTTATGGATAAACTTGGTAGATTCTCATTTCACACAAAGATTGCCCATGACCCAAGGGTGTGTCATGACCTTGACCCAAGGTCATTTGGGGTAGTTCAAGGTCACTGGAAGAAAAATATCATAATTCATGTCCGGTCCATATCTTTCCTATGGATAAACTTGGTAGGTTCTCATTTCACTGAAAGATTAATCAGTGTCATGACCTTGACCCAAGGTCATTTGGGGTAGTTCAAGGTCAGTGGAATAAAAATATCATAATTCGTGTCCGGTCCATATCTTTATATGGATAAACTTGATATATTTCACTGTTGCCCATGACCCAAGGGTGTGTCATGACCTTGACCCAAGATTATCTGGGGAAGTTCAAGGTCACTGGAATAAAAATTTCATAATTGGTGTTTGATACATATTTTTATTATGGAAAAACTTACTTCCACACATTATTTTATTCAGTGTGATTTTCAGATCCACAGGCTTATATATGTTCATATAAGTAAGCATTTGTTTCATATTGTAGTTCACAAGTACTGTTCTCCATATCTCAAAAGTTGATTCAGAGACAGCTGGTAAATTATACCGAGATCCTGAAGTGGCTGCGAGATATCCTGGTGTGTAGGAATACCTTCCTCCAGAAACACAGTGCTAACGCCAACCTGGGCAACAACAAGACCATCTGTATCCACATCAAGTTAGAGGTGGGAAATTGTATTCTCTTAATAAAGATAATCTTGTAAATAGAGAAAATTTAAAATACTTGTGCCTCTTCCTTTATAATTTGCCTATATTGGAAAGCAGTGTCACCTTGATAATTAAATATATCTTATTCACATTTCATCTTTATCTATGGAATATGTTTTGTAATAGGTATAACTTGCATTGTGCTGAAATATACATATACTATAAATGTATAAAAATTACTTTTGAATTTGATTTCAGGTTGTATTTTTCATGTACCTGTGGAGTATTGACATTGATGCTGTGTTGACGGGCATGTCCTGTTTTCACCTTCTGTGTGAGGAAGCTGACATTAGATGTGGATCAGACGAGATGGCAGTTACCCAGATACTCCCTAACTACAATGTGTATGCCGACATTGCTCAGGCCAGCACTGTATTAACAACAGGTAATGGACAAATTAAAAATAAGTCAACCATACTTCCTTGTGAATTGTGTGGGTGTTTGGTCTGCTATGAGAAAATGTTTCAGTGATGGTTTTGTCTTCAGGCAGGAGTATTTCTTTGTATTAAAAAAAATGTCTTGCCTTGTGACTTTTTAGGGAGAGCTGCGTTACAAAAACGTATCATGGCTTTGTTAAGAAAAATAGACCAGTACACATCAGGAAACTCACAGGTGAAGTATTCAGCACAAAAATCTGTTATTATTATAATTTATCATATCATGACTATTGACAAAAAAAATTATTTTGTAGTGTTTTCAAATTTTGGTATCAAAAGTTTTTTTACATCCGATTTTTGTCTGCTGAAACTTCAGTAATAATATATTTATACTGTAAATAGGCCTGGGATGACACATTCAGGAACTGGGAAGTTATCACACAGTATTTAGAGAATTATCCCAAGGACGCAAAAGTGAAAACAGACTCAGAAATTCCAACAGGCCTGGGGGACACCATTAGGAAGAGAAAACCACCTCATCACGCAAACACAGAACATGAGCTGGAGGTCTGTCTTCATACCTTGTGTTTAATCTGTGTATTACAAGAATGTGCATAAATCCAGTTGTAAAGATGTATTATAGTATTCACATAATTTCTTGGGGAAACCTGTTCATAGAAAAAAGTCAAAATGATTGACTTTTGAACAGGTATGCTAAAAAAATTGATGGGTTGTTAAAAAGTTGGAAATATCTATGTCATTGGAAACTTTGACATTTCAGGACCAGTTGAATGAGTGGGCCAACATGACAGGATTTTTGTGTGCTTTGGGAGGTGTAAGACTGCAGAACAGACCACATAGAATGTAAGCAGTCACTAGTAGATGTTCATTGTCATCCAAACTGGTTGTCAAATGAGAAAAATGAATGTTTTAAACCAAGGGTGCTTCCACTGGTAATAAATATAAGAAACATTTATTTAAAGTTTCAGTGTTTTATTCATGATTTCAACTAATGTTCTGAATTATTTTACAGAAGCGGAGGGCCTTCCATAGCATCAGGACTGGATTCTCGTAAGAGCAGCTTGATGCAGAGTTATGATACTCAGTACTGTCCTGTCACACAGTAAGTAGACTTATCTGCTATCCAGGAATCTGACAAGTTTCATACATTTATACAAATCTTGATGCAGATTATTTCTTTTCTTTAAAAAAAAAGCAGATTTTTGTCATTTAGAAGTAAGTCAGTATGATGGCACATCATTTTTCTTCTTGTAGATTTATCAGTAACATGCTGAAGTTGTTGGTCTGTCAGAATGAGAAGTTTGGAGCTCAGATTCAGAAACATGTAAAGGAGTTGGTAGGACATGAGTTAAATCCGGCCCTTTATCCCATTCTGTTCGACCAAATCAAAGTCTCAGTGGACAAGTTCTTTGATCCCTCTGGTCAGGTAAGGAAATTTAATTTTCAAGCTTAAACTGTAATGGAAAACTGGAGATTTCTCTGTTTTGTAAACATAGCATTTCATCTTTCCAGGTGATGGTGACAGATTTGAACACCCAGTTCACAGAGAATGTGATATTTATTATGAAGAATATTCTAGAAATGAAGACAACAGACCAGCCCTGTGAACATTTAGGGGTCACCAGTATTGAATCCCTCATGTTGGCAGTGGTCAGGTAAACCAAACAAATACTTAACAACCAAACAAATACTCAACTAATCAAGAAGATACAGATCTAAGGAAAAAAGTTAGATTTCAGAAAAGAAAAATTAATTGTAAATGTATTACATTTTGCTGTTTATTCTTTTTGGTACCTTTCACAGAAAGCAACTTCAACTTATTCAAATAAAACACTGAATGTCTTGCACATGTTGATACAAATGAACATAAGAGGATAAGCTAAATCAAGTCTTCGCTAACTTGTTCCAAGATCAAGGTCCACCAAATATTGTACATGCTAAATACATGTATAATACATTTACTTAATTTACTGAACCACTGGCTTCTTTCTGTGCAGTTGTAAAATGGGGTTCAATATCTGTTTACAAATTATTCTTCGTTTTAGGTATGTGAGGCATCTAGATTCCACTGTCCACGCCATTCAGATAAAGATCAAACTCTGTCAGTTAGTGGAAGCCATGATGCACCGGCGCGATGACCTGACATTCAGGCAAGAGATGAAATTTCGCAACAAATTAGTGGAGTATCTGACGGATTGGATCATGGGAAATTCCCATCAAGTTAACATCGGTGATATGTGTAGCATGTCAAGGTATGTCCATTCTTCAATGTCTGTGTTTCTGTGGTATGGCCATTTACATGATTATTCCTTGTTTGTCTGTGGTTGTACCAACAATTGTGTCCAGTTACTACTCTGATCAAAAATGCGACATAAATGCAGAACATTGTAATATCAAAAAATGTTGCAATTTCTGGGTACACAGTGTTTAAAAAGTAGCAGTATGAATATGATGGATCATTAACAAAATTTATTTATCATGTTAATTGTATACTGTTTTTTGGTATCTTTTGAATTATTGGTACATTACAGATGTTACAAAAAAAGCTAAAGCTTGAGAATATATTTTTACATGAGATGTATTGTCTTTTCTCTGGAATTCTGAAGCACTTCAGAGTCCTTTTAATATTTTAGTAATGTTTGAGGTCAAGTTTGAAGTATTTTTGGCATTCAGTGTTCATTGATTGAGAAAGGGGAGATGGTGATTTTTTTTCAGGCAATTTTTGATCAGATGTAACCCATGTGTTAATTAGATTTTCTGTTGCAATTTTACATTCTTAGTTGCAAGTGTAATTTTATATTTGCAAGTAGTAAATAGTAAATGTCTATGAATTTATTTTCATTTTGTTTGGGTATGTAAAATTGTTTATTCTGTCCAATCATGAAAATTCCCTATTATTTGTTTACCTCTCTATATACATATGTCCTTACATTCAGTGATGTCATGGATTAATACATAGTTTGAATCATTGCATTTCTCGTAAATGTGTACACTGAACATATTTTTTTGATTTCCGTTAATTGAGAGTACACAAGTAGAACTTGGCATTTGTCTTTCACTGCTTTTATAAAAGCTGCAGTCTCTGCAAATTGAAAAAAAAAGATCATACTTTTTTTTGCAAGTTAGAATTCACAGCCTTTGCATTTTGCCTGTATAAGCTACTAGCTTTGATTGAATTTAAAACAAAAGTTATCTGATTTCAGTATTATTATCTAAGTTGGAGTGACTGATTGAATTATAATTTTTTCTAGCCTTGATAATGGTAATACTTCAATCTAGCTTCAGACCTTCAGTAGAGAAATGTTTAAAAATTATTAAATAAAAAAAAAATATAAACACTTTATACCGGTAATCTCTGGTCTTACATTAAAAAAAAAAGAGTTGACTTAGATGTTGACATACATTAGTGAACTTGACAGTGGATATAATTTTGACACCAAACCGTTTGGTTTTTATTATAAAGCTAAATGGTAGTCATCTTCACAAGCCTAGGGTTTTTGGTCGACTTTACTTAAGACCCTTGGGTTGCAAAGATGAATGAAGGTTTAAGACCCTTGGGTTGCAAAGATGAATGAAGGTTTAAAAAAGCTTATCTCTTATCAGGAAACCTATGCCTAGAACTGGGCTACAGCGATATATTCACAATCCGAGTGGGCCGGGCTCCTGTGCCAAGGGCCCACCCTATGTGCCCAGTCCCACACCATTATTTCTGCACTCCCAAACCACGGTGTGAGTATCTGCCCACTTGTGACAAAGTATCTGTTCTTAGGTCTCCTAATTCATTAGCAGGGTCTAATCAGCAAGTAGTGCAGGCAATTATTTAAAAAACTGAACTCAAATGGTAACATCCGAATAAGAAAGAGATTGTTAAAAGTAAATGTGGAAACTTGCCAAAATATTCTAAAATTAAATGAGGTATTTAATAAGAGTTTTTCTATGGGATGGTGAAGTTAAATTTACCAGTCACATTTTATCGTTTGAAAAATAAGATAAGTTTTCCACATTTATGGTTAACAAGTTGGAGAAAATATTTTAAAGAACAAATACTTGACTTCACAAAGTGGGCGTGTCTGGACTTTGTTTTTGGGTCAGGTATAGAGATTTGTAGGTCAATCTATACAGTTGTTTTCATCTCTTACTAACACTTCTCTCTTCTACTCAAGACTACCCCTCACCTTAAATTCTTCAGAAATTTCACATCACAAGCATAAAAATAGAATTTTTTTTTCTAAATTGTGTACACACAGCTATATTGGTCAGCAGTTAGACATCTCTGAAGCTGTGAGAAAGCTTATAAACTGCCTTTTTAAATCATTTTCAGCTTTTTTTCTTCTCTCCATTCCGTTTTATGTCTTTGGTTATTTTTTCTTTATTTTTCACTTTTAACCTCCCACCCAAACCACTTTGGTGTTGAACTTATTTCTTTCTGTGATATATATATATAATATTTTGGAATGCATGCACTCGTTTGTAATTGTTCTAGATGAATTGAATCAACTTAACAGTGAGAAAAGTTCAATGAAATGAACAGATTTATTAAGGAATGTTAGTTTCATTGCAAGAAATATTATCATAATGGAATAAAGAGAAAAAACTCAGATGATCAGAACTTAAAATCTAGAAATAATAGTTAACTTTGTAAGATCTCCATTTCTGCACATTATTATTGCTAGCTAAATCTTGTTGAAGTTTAGTGTACAGTTCTGCCTCCTGTTTATCACAGAGACTTGGATCAGGCCAGTATGCAGGGGGTGGCGGCCCTGCTGGCAGGATTACCCCTCCAGCCAGAGGAGAGTGACCGTGGCGACCTCATGGAGGCCAAATCACAACTATTCCTTAAGTAAGAGGGCTAGTGATTAACCAGTGTTTTTTTATTCAATAATTTTGATCTCCTTGAAAAAATTACTAGTTCTGTCTTAATGATAATTAGACTATAAGACTAACTACCTAGATACATGAAAATTATAAGTAAGTAATTACAAGGGGGGGGGGAGAGACAAATAACAAAAAAAAAGAAGAAAAAAAGCTTGATTTGTTTGATTAATTGCATGCCAATAAAGCATCATTTGAAGGATTGAAAGAAAGTACAGTGGACCTTCAGATATCCGGACGCCAGATATCTGGATGCTTCAGTATCCAGACGATTTTTTATCGGAACGGAATTTTTTAATGTTATTTAGTCTTGTTTACTGGTGATTCAGGTATCCGGACGCTTCATATATCCGGACAAATTGACTGGGAACCAAAGCGTCCGGATAAATGAGGCTCCACTGTACACTGTAATGACAATATGACAATTGTTAATAATAAAATTTTTATTTCCTGTAGATACCTGACATTATTTATGAACCTCCTGAATGACTGTTCAGAAGAAGAACAGGACACAGCCATGGACCCTAACAGAAAGCGGAGCACGTCTAACCTGTCTGCCCTCAGGAACTGTACAGTCCAGGCCATGTCCAACCTCCTTAATGCCAACATTGACAGCGGCCTGATGCACTCTATAGGTAGGTACCAACCTCCTTAATGCCAACATTGACAGCGGCCTGATGCACTCTATAGGTAGGTACCAACCTCCTTAATGCCAAGATTGACAGCGGCATGATGCACTCTATAGGTTGGTATTGTGTTCAAAGAAAAAAGAAAATCTGCTGCAATCAATTAAGTCAGACTATGTAGGAAGACAGTATTATGTTATTATAAATATACATTATTGATTAGTAAATTAATAATTTATTCACCTCTTATAGCTGTAATATTCTGAAACATGTTGACATACTATCAAGGGCTGAATAACAGAAAAAACATCATTTCATGTTTACATATTTTAATTACAGTAAATAAGAGAGACATATAAATTGTACTTGTACAGTGCCATTTTGAATTGACAGCTCTGGGATACCACAAAGATCCCCAGACCAGGGCAGCCTTCATGGAGGTCCTGACTAAGATCCTGCAGCAGGGGACAGAGTTTGAGACCCTGGCCGAGACTGCCCTGGCGGACAGGTTCGAGAGGTTGGTGGAACTAGTGACCATGATTGGGGACAAAGGGGAGCTTCCTATAGCCATGGCACTGGCCACGGTGGTACCTTCTCAACAAATGGTGAGTACATTTAAATATCTTATTCTACACATCCTCTACAATTGATTTGGGTTTTTCTGGTGGAAAAGATGATTTTGTTTTTTTAATTAAAGTTTGTTTATTTATGATGAGAGATATTAGAAACTATTGGCAGACTTAAGAATACATTAATGTGACATATTATGACTTTAAATTCCACATTCAATGATTTGTTCTCGCAGGATGAACTGGCCCGAGTGTTTGTTAATCTGTTTGATGCCAAGCATCTCCTATACCAGCTTCTGTGGAACATGTTCTCCAAGGAGGTATGTATTCATGTACGTATTGCTTCTTTCTTTTTTATTTTATTTCCGTTTATTATTTTCTTTGTAAAAATTAATTGCATTGTGATATACTACATGTTTGGTTTTCATTTGATCCTTTTGGCCGGTATACCTTTTAAAAAAATGTGAACTTTCTTTTTTGTTTTCTGGAATTTTGTTATTGTCTTTATTTCAACACTAAAAACACAAAGATTTCTTTTTCACAAAAAATTAACAGAACTATATTATATTTTGTTGTGGTTAGTTTTATTAGTAACTCACACAGTCTCTCTGAAGTAAGATGGCTGTTTATAAATGATTTAGAATTTTGATGGACAGGTGGAGATTGCTGACTGCATGCAGACATTGTTCCGCGGCAATTCTCTGGCCAGCAAGATCATGGCCTACTGCTTCCGATTTTACGGCCAGAACTACTTACGAGAATTACTTAATCCTCACATCATGGAGATGGCTCAGCTGGAAAAGCAACAGAAAGTGTGCTTTGAAATTGATCCAGCGAGGTAATGGTTTTCTCAAAGTGAAACTGATGGTTTCACTTGTACATTTAGAAGAGATTTCAAGTATACATAAAGAATAATAGTGTGTTTGTTTACTAAATTTGCTTTGTAGATGTACATTCAGATTATCTATTTTCAGGTCTTAATAATATTACAATATTTTTCAAATGTAGGTTGGAACATGGTGAGAATATAGAGGAAAACAAGAAGAATTTGATGATAATCACCCAGAAGGTGTTTGATTCTATTGTAGGATCAGCGCCTCAGTAAGTTCACTGCATTCAGAAGTCGGTAAAAAGCGGGGAAGGGGGGTTACCATCTAAAATCTATTGAACTCTTTGCTGAATTTATGCAAAATTTCATGTTTAAAAAGTTAATTTAAAAAACATATTTTAACCATGAAGAGCATTACATTGGTTGTTTATATTAAACTAAGATTGGTATCAAAGAGAACAGAAATCTCTAACTTTATAGTGATTTTTATCAGGTTTCCTCCCAAACTGAGAGTCATGTGCCATTGCCTTTTTCAAGTGATAAGTATCCGTTTTCCACACGATAGTATTTTTGCGACAGGGACCGTAATTTTCCTACGATTTTACAATCCCGTGTTAGGTAAACACGAAGTATTTATCGAGAGCCTGCTGCTTGCTGCGGAAATCCATATCAAACTTTCTGCCTCTATTTTGAATGTCAGCTGTATAAATTTAACACTTTGGAATGTACATACTTTTTTTCTTCTTTGTAATAGATGTGACAATTTTTGCTTTCCTGTACTTCCTTTTCAGATAGAAAGAAAATTGGAAATTAGTGCATGTTTTCTAACTTAGCAATCTGTATATCATTGGTTTATGATTTAATGAACATTTTTTAGCTGTATTTTAATTCATTTTATTAATTCTTATTTTAAATGAATTATTTATTTACATAAGGTAGCATTTCTTTGCTCATGATGGAATCATTTCATCAAAATATTTTTTTTTTTCAAATCAAAATTGAGGGAATAAAAAAAATTGTCACATGGATAATAGAATATACCATATAAAGCCATATGTAGGCATATTCAGATATGAATATTCTTGATAAAATGTCTACTAATATCAAAAGCACCTTAAAAATGGATAATGCCCAGTTACCCACACAACTGCTGCACAGACATATCCAAGAGGCTCTTCTTCTATTACAGCTACATGTATATTAACATGCAAGACGGCCCCAAATCTGGAATGCCTTGAACATTTATTATTTGTATAAGGCAATGAACTTGATCAGTGGTGGATCCAAGGTGGGTAATAGAGAATGCAGGGGTATAAAATCTCCTGAAATTGTTCTAAACTCGAGATTTGTCAGTGATTTTGTGTGGATCCGCCACTGATCATTCTTCATTATCCTGTATACTTCAGCATAAGCCAGAGCCTGGACATATAACACCCAAGTCTGACAGATGGAGAGACCTTGTCTAAGTGTAGCATTTAAACTTTAGAGTATGAGAGAGAGATTTTTTGTTGGATCTTGAACACCTTGTTGCCTTCACAGGTTTCCGTCTAAGCTGCGAAGCATGTGTCACTGCCTGTACCAAGTAGTGACACAGAGATTCCAGCAGAGTTCCACGGAGGCCGTGTGGACTGTTATTGGCACAGTTATTTTCTTACGCTTCATCAACCCAGCGATAGGTAACTCTCTGACAATCACAGACTGTCCAAGCATTTGGATAAGTTTTTTTTCTGTTTTTTGTTTTTTTTCTCTCAAAAGATGTAATGTATTCTAAAACTAGTATACATATGCAATTTCTTTTTTGACCTGCTTTCAAAGTGAAAATAAAAAATATATTGTAGAACAATTATTAAAAAATCTTAAGTGAAAGCAGGTCAAGAGTGTGAAAAACAAGATTTAAACTTGTCAAAGTTTGCATTCAACTGAAGTTTGAGTTGTGTACATTTTGAGAATTGTAATCCATTGTTGTCGTGGAACTTTGGAGTCTGTCTTAACAGTTGTGGTGTTTGTGTGAACATATATATGGTGTTAGTGTGGTGATCAAGTGTTGTTTTCTTTTTTTTTGTGATGGGAGATTAGTACTCAGTCTTATTTTACAAGGTCAGGAGGCCATAGTTTAAATGTCAAGGTCACAGGAAAGGTTATTAAAAGTTGAAAGGCTTCAGAAAATGTCAATTTCATCTTCAGAATTAATTGTGTGATACATACCTTAAAGTTTATAAAAATTCAGTATAAAAATTGTGAAAAATCACGAATACATATAATAGTGAAAAAAAAAAAATTGACGATTATTGATGTTATTGACAAAAAAAATTAAAGATTTATTATAGTGTTTGTAATTTTTATTCCACAATGAATATTTTTTGAATTTTAGCACAATATCATATCTAGCATAATGTTACTTGCTTTAAATACATAAAAAGTTTGTGAATAAGATTGATTAATTTAATAACTAGAAGAAAGACATACTAGTATACAGTGCATATATAATGTAGAATCGGTAGATCATATCATATTTAGGAAAGTAGGGATTTCTATATACTTTTGTCATCCCCTAGTACATGTAGTGTGCTTTGGTGGGTTTATTGGAAGAGTGAAGTGTGTTTAGTGAATGGTGATATATATTTTGTTTTGGAAAGGTTAAATAATATTCTGTGAAGTTGCAGCTCTAGTTTTCTTCCCTGTGTAATAAAAAAATATTAAATTAATATACCAGGTACATGTACTATAATAACATGTGGCATGTATCTACAGTTTAGCCTGAATGAAGCTGCCAGGTATTGGTTTGCGGTTCTCATTAAGTTGCATGTGCTTGGCTACCTGTTATATCCGCAGCTGACTTCCCTCTGATATTAACACTAACAACTCTGTACCTGTTTGTATGTTAACAACCATTATGATTGTATTTTGCTAATATTAAAGTAATGCAATGTAATATTTATTTATGTTTATAAGTTCGAGAATTGAGAGAAGTTTTTTGGGAATGTGGATAATTTGGTTTGAATGGTACATTGATAAAAAAAAATTTATAACAGATACAAATGGAGTGAAAAATCTGAAAATATGGATGTAGATAAGAGAAAACTTTGATTTGTAAGGAAAAAATATGTGTAACTAATGAGACAATTTCTCAAAATAAGGTGTACAGAAATAAGAATTTTTCTACTAAATTTCTTTTAGATATATGCATCCTTTTTGCAAACTTGCTATTTTGTGATATACAGTTGAAAATGAAATGAACTTGGATTTTAGTGTCTCCATTTGAGTCGGGAATAATTGATGAAGAGCCGACACAGAAAGTCAAAAGAGGGCTGACGCTTATGTGCAAAATAATGCAAAACATTGCCAACCACCTGCAGTTCACCAAGGAAAACCACATGAGAACATTTAATGAGTTCCTCAAAACCAATTTTGAGGCTGGTAGAAGGTTAGTGAAGAATTACAAGTTGAAAGCCAAATAGAAGGTTTTATTGACACGATGGAAAGGGATACGTTTTACAAATGTTTGATTTACATATTTTGTTTCAGGTTTTTTACGGAGATTGCCTCTGACGGAGACATTCCAGACACGGGGAATCACAGCCTCTCCTTCATTAACGATGCCAACGTTCTGGCTCTACACAGACTGCTGTGGAACAACCAGGAGAAGATAGGGGACTATCTGTCCAGCAGCAGGTATACCCTCTACCAGCTAGTCCTTCTACTCGTGTTATACCAGAGTCGCAGAATTTATTTCTTTTTTTCTCAATTATCCATTTTTTACTATGAAGACAATATTGGGAAATGCTGTTTCTTCTATGCTTTTAAGGCCAAAAATACAAGTGCTTATGCTGAAAGATCATTGCAGATGAAAAAGCTGCTTCTCATCCATTTACAGCTTTGTACAGTGTATTGTATATGTTGAGAAAATAATAAATGCTTTCTAATCATTTTGTTTACTGTAAAATGAAACAGTCTCTCTGGGATCCCTACCAGAAACTTAATGGTTGCAAGACCATTTATAGGAACCATTTTCTCTGATGTTGCAATAGTCAAAGTTAAGATTCAAGTTTCTTGTACCTGTGTTTAATCAGTGTTTTATCTGTATCTGTAGAGACCACAAGGCGGTAGGAAGGAGACCATTTGACAAGATGGCGACTTTATTGGCGTATCTGGGGCCGCCAGAACACAGGCCTCTGGACTCTCAGTGAGTAAACAGTATTCTTGTACAACTACTTCACTTTACAAAATCAAAAAAGACTTCATTCATAAAAAAGTTATTTAAAAATATCAGTATAGAATGCATGAGTGAACTGTATATGAAGAAAATATTTACATGTAGGACAGTACTAATTGACAGAAAGATAGAACTGACAAACTTAGCTGTAGTGGGTAGTAAACTACAAACATTTACTTAACCAAAATAGTGCAACATTGGAATGAATGTGAACAACATCCAATGCATGATTTCAGATCAAATACATCACATCCTCCATAAAGCATGAATATGCACATTTAAGTCTATGTAAGAAATTTTAGGATTAAGGCAGTGCATGATTTCTATTAAGGTATTTAAATGAATATTTCAATATTAGTATTCTTTACACTGACATAATTTCACATGCATCCATATTGAGAAAAACTTGTACCTATGAATATGTAGGATAGCTAGTACTGTAAATGCATTTCTGTCTGACCTTTGAACCTCATGCATATAACCAATCATAAAGACATGATTGCTTTCCTGGGCATGTGCATGACTCTCTCTGATGGATGCCTTTACAATTTTCCTGATAGTGTTGGGATATTTGCCACTAGATGGTCCAGCATGGATATGACCAGCACCAAGTTTGAGGAGATCATGTCCAAACACAACATGCACGAGAAGGACGAGTTCAAGTCCCTGAAGAATCTCCTGATCTTTTATCAGGCGGGCACCAGCATCGCAGGCAACCCAGTGTTTTATTACATAGCCAGACGATACAAGTAAGGCTTCTTTTGATTGGTCAATTCTGTGTCGTGTCATGTCTCAATTACAGATGCAATAAGTATAGATTTGAAGTACTTGTTTTTAAAAAAAGTCTCTTACCAAAAGGGCATTTTATCAGTTAAATTTACAAATGTGAGGTATATATTTGGAAGAAATTGTCATTTTCTTGTTTTATTTGATTTTGCCTAGGGTTGGAGAGATAAATGGAGATCTCCTTATCTACCACGTGCTGTTAACACTCAAACCATTCTACAACAAGCCATTTGAACTTGTGATAGACTTTACACACACCTGTGCAGAAAATAGATTTAGGGTAAGTCCCACATATACAAGGATTGCATATTTTAAAACATTAAAGAAAGACATTGTTGCACTGTATATGAATATGTGCTTTAAGAAGCTGATAGGATGAACAGTGTATAATGTATAAGAATTGTTTTCAGACTGATTTCCTGTCTAAGTGGTTTGTGGTGATGCCGGAGGTGGTGTATCAGAACATCACGGCCTCCTACATCTACAACTGTAACTCCTGGGTCAGAGAGTACACCAAGTACCACGACCGCATCCTCAACCCTCTCAAAGTAAGACAATAAAACATAGGGTGTCTCCTTGTCTGTCTGTAGGAAGCTGGAAAACCAGAATTTATTTCTGAATCATATAGGGGAAGCTAGGTGGCATGGCTTTAATATGAAGAATTATGATTCTTTGCATTTCTGCTTCCCAAATACATGTACAACTATTTTCTAAGACTTTTAAAAAGTAAAGAAAAACTACTATGTTAAAATGATTATTTTTTCTTCAGGGAAATAGGAAACTTATTTTCATTGACCATCCAGCCCGATTGAATGAGTACATTGAACCTGATCAGCAGAAATTGCCAGGATCCACTGTAGCCCTGGAGGAGGATCTAAAAATTTCTAACAATGCTCTGAAGCTATCTCACAAGGACACGAAGGTTACAATCAAAGTAGGGCCCAACGCCATACAGATCACTTCTGCTGAGAAGTTGAGAGTACTGGGACATCAAGTTCTGCTGAATGATATTTACTACGCATCGGAGATTGAAGAGGTAAAACTTGGCAGGGTTTAGAAAAAATCTTAATCTGAAGTAATCTGAACTCCTTAAGATGAACAGAAATCTTATCATGCAGATAATAAGGAATGTTCATTTTTGTATCAAGATGAAAATGTCATTTATTCTTCTTATCCTTATTTATTTTTAAAGATTTTTTTTGATTTATTAGGAATCACATTACCCACTTCTTTTTTCAGGTGTGTTTAGTTGATGACAATCAGTTTACCTTGACGATATCCAATGAGAGTGGGCCCCTGTCTTTTATTCATAATGACTGTGATAACATTGTCCATGACATAATCCACATAAGGACCAGATGGGAACTGTCCCAACCAGAGTCTGTGACGGTTCACACCAAAATCCGACCAAAAGACGTGCCCGGCACGCTGCTCAACGTCGCCCTGCTGAATCTCGGAAGCTCAGACCCGAGTCTCAGATCTGCTGCCTATAACTTGCTGTGTGCACTCACTCAAACCTTTGACCTGAAAATTGAGGGCCAGTTATTAGAAACCACAGGTAATTATATTGTATAGTTATGTAAAACAATATGGTTTTGATCAGTGGGTCTAATAGAGGTGAAAAATCTTAGATTGTGCAAAAATACTCGAAAAGGAAACAATAATTAAGGAATTATCCAGTGTTAAGTAATAAAGTATATAATATTATCTTTCTTAGTACCTAAGAGACAATATTGTGATGTTTTTTTTTGTTTGTTTAGGATTATGTATCCCTGCAAACAATACCATTTTCATCAAGCTGATCAGTGAAACCTTGGCTGTAAATGAACCACATCTGACCTTAGAGTTCCTGGAGGAGTGTATACAGGGGTTTGGTAACTCGAACATTGAGATGAAACACTTGTGTCTGGAGTACATCACTCCATGGCTACCTAACCTCACAAGGTAAAGGGCGTCAGTGTCAAATAATGGATTTCAGAACGTTTGTTACAGTTGTCAGTGAATGGGGTCCTAGAAGGCCTTACAAAATAAATGTTTTGTCAAGTAATTTAGTTATACATGTGGTGCATATTAGTAAAGTGTACACACATGTATTATGTATAATTTTGCAAAGATGTTAATTCTTGATTTGTTGTATATTTACAGATTTTGTAAACACTCGGATGAGAATAAAAGACAGAAAGTGGCTTTGATTCTGGACAAGTTGATCACCATGACAATAGAGGAAGTAGAGGTACGTTGTCCATAAATACACCATTAAATGTCTGATTCTGTAGGAACAATGCATACAAGCATTTCATACAGAAAGAAAAAATGATTTTACAATGATTCTGTATGGACTTCCTCTTCTGCCAACAGATGTATCCCTCGATTCAAGCCAAGATTTGGGGAAACATCGGAAAAGTGGCCGATCTCTTGGATATGGTGCTAGATAGCTTTATCAAGGTAAAAAGGAATATTGAAATCTATATGCCTATAGCTGTATTAAAGTACATTGAAAGAGAATGAGAGTTATGTAAAAAACTAAAATTGTAGAAAAGAATATTATAAAACAGTCAGTGCTAGAAATGCTTGACTTTGTATTTTGATGTAGAGATACAGATTTGATGAAGTTTAATTTGTATTCATACAGAGAAGTGTCACTGGAGGGCTGGGGTCCATACAGGCAGAAATCATGGCTGACACAGCAGTGGCCTTGACCTCTGCTAATGTACAGCTTGTGTCCAGAAAGGTCATAGGTCGATTGTGCAGGGCAAGTATAACTTTCTTTATTTTGCATGCAATCAATGATTTAACTCATAAAGTTTACTGAATTGTCCCTTGTACATGAGAAGTTTTACAGTATTTTTTTCACATAAATAAATGATAGAAATTGAAGGGGTTAAGGTAAAACTTTTGTGGTAGGGAGCCATACTCATAATTATGTATATACATTGTTATTTGAGAAGCATTTTAAATATACATTTAATTTTTTTAAAACAGCTGATAGACAAGACCTGCACCTCCCCTACCCCCACATTGGAACAGCACTTGATGTGGGATGACATTGCTATTCTGGCCAGATATCTTCTCATGTTGTCTTTTAATAATTCATTAGATGGTAAGCTGTAGGCAGAGTATGTAATTAAAAACAAAAATATTTCCTTTTTTAAGTGTAATTCCCAAGATTGAACATTTTAATTGTGGAAACAAAGACGGACATTTTGCCTAAATTTTCTTAATTACAAGTGTTCTTAAAATTTGGAAGAAAAGAAATTTATTGTAGTTTATGAATCATGTCATCAGAGGCACTTGGATTATAAGGTAATCTGTTTTGTTTTATTTTGTAGTTGCTAGTCATTTACCCTTCCTGTTTCACATTGTGACACTACTGGTGTGTACAGGCCCTTTGTCTCTGCGAGCCTCCACACACGGGCTCGTTATCAACATCATCCACTCACTGTGTACATGTTCACAGCTCAGCTCCATCAATGGTCAGTATTTAACTTCAACGCTCTGTCACAATATTGTTATTTTAATAATACATAAGATTTGTTGGTCTTCAGGATAATGGTAAAGGCAATGTACATGTATTGTTATTTTCCAAGATATCTCAAATTTTTGTGTATGTGGAAAATTATCAGAGAAGGAAAGTTTTCATTTATTGGGTTAACGCTTACACTAAAATTTTAGAGACCACTATGAAGATTTTGAAGATGAGCTTGGCTGAGTTCTCCCTCCCCAAGTTCTACCAGTTGTTTGGGATCAGTAAGGTCAAGTCTGCTGCCGTCAGTGCATTCAGGACCAGCTTTAGGCCGGGGGATAGATCCTTCACCATGTCCCCTCCAGAACACGAGAAAATGTCTCTCTCCTCTCTGGAAACCATTGTAGATGCTCTTCTAGAGATCATGGAGGTAGTGTTTTGGGGGAATATTTTTTCTATTCCTTCCTTCACTAACTTAAAAAATGAATATGCTTAGAAAGTATTAATACATTTTGTGGAATAAAAAATATCTGTATATATCAAAATTAAGATCAGTATAGATATGTTATTGTTCTTGTAGGCGTCTATGAAAGACATTCCAAGTTGTGATTGGCTCCAGCAATGGACAGATTTGGCTAGAAGGTATGTCAGCAAAAAATCTTAATTAGTCTTTGAAAAATTAAAAGCATGAGTTACAGTATTTGAAATTTGGACTTATGTAAATGTAAAAAAAAAATTATATATATATAGTACATAGTCTGACAATGAGCGTAACATTTTGTGATTTTTTTTTCCTTTTAGGTTTGCATTCCAGTACAATCCTGCCTTACAGCCCCGAGCTATCATTGTGTTTGGCTGCATCAGTAAAACCGTCACCGACTCAGAAATCAAACAGCTCCTCAAAATCATGATGAAGGCAAGCACTGCCAAATACATATACTGTTCTTTGTTGATACTTTACCGTTGATAATTTTGGAGAGCTTTGAACAATATTCTGAGAAAAAAGTAACCTAAAGTGTTCTTTACTAATACTTTTACTATCATATGACTAATTTCGTTCCTTGTTTCGTACAGGCTCTGGAGTCCTTTAATGACCTGACCTTGATTGAGGCCATTGTTATGTGTCTGACAAGGTTACAGCCTCTACTGAGATCTGTAAGTTCTTGGACATAAAATACAAATTCACAAACTGTTAATCCTTGTAAAAAGCAGTGCATTTCTAGATATCTAAAACAGAATACTGTCCTACATGTTTTTGATTTTCCACTCCTAGGATTCCTCGATCCACCGATTCCTGTTCTGGGTGGCCATTTCTGTACTACAGCTGGATGAGCAGTCATTATACGCTGCAGGCTTGGCTCTACTGGAGCAGAATCTCCACACCCTGGACAACATGGGACTATTTGATAGAGAGGTAAGCACAACATGGGACTGTTTGATAGAGAGGTAAGCACAACATGGGACTGTTTGATAGAGAGGTAAGCACAACATGGGACTGTTTGATAGAGAGGTAAGGACAACATGGGACTGTTTGATAGAGAGGTAAGGACAACATGGGACTGTTTGATAGAGAGGTAAGGACAACATGGGACTGTTTGATAGAGAGGTAAACACAACATGGGACTGTTTATAGAGAGGTAAACACAACATGGGACTGTTTGATAGAGAGGTAAGCACAACATGGGACTGTTTGATAGAGAGGTAAGCACAACATGGGACTGTTTGATAGAGAGGTAAACACAACATGGGACTGTTTGATAAAGAGGCAAGGACAACATGGGACTGTTTGATAAAGAGGCAAGTACTGCTGGCTTTAAAACTTTAAAGGTGCTGTATGCAGGTTCTGCATTCCATTTTATATTTCCTGAAAATGATTTTGATGAATAAAAGTACAATGATTTGATGAGTCTGTTGTCAGTATGGATATAGTTTATGTTCATGTTATGAAAAGCTATCAGCTTTCTGTACAATCTATTTACTGTGAAAAGTTTGTGTAAAGTATACTTTTATAATTTTCCCCCCTCTGTTAGCCTCTAGAGAAGATCATGATGGAGACCAGGGATCCTTTAGAGTGGCATTTCAAACAGCTGGACCACGCCATGGGGCTCAGCTTCAAAGCCAACTTCAACTTCGCTCTAGTTGGTCATCTTCTGAAAGGCATGTACAGCATTCATGATATTTTGTGTCTCTTTTTCATCGCTTAGATTTTTTTTACTTATTTATACTGTATATTTACATGACTGTTTGTATTTTAGGATTTAGACATCCAGCACAGACGACCACATCTCGAACTATCCGAGTTCTGAACCAGCTGTTATCCATCACTGTAAAACCCACCAACAGGTATTAAAGCCACAGTTACTGTGATAGCTACTCGGTCATTTAGGAAAATACATAAGAAATGGAATATACATGTACCGTGGAAATATTTTAATTTGAGGGGGGTCCATCTTTGTGGAAAGTCCAAAATTTTATTATTTTGTGGATACATCGGGACATAATTTTATGGGTATGATGTACAGTCAATTCTCGAATTATCGCCATTCGATTCATTGCCATTTTCGCAATATCGCCATGATTTCCCAAGAACGTTTTTCCTGCTATATAAAATTCTCTTTATAACGCCAAATTCGCATACCGCCATCCGCCACCCTGTTTTCACAACAAACGTCCATTTTTAAGTGTCAATTATCTCGATAATACCGCCACAGGTCCATGTGGTCAGTAAAGCGCGGCTAATTGGTTGACGCTATCCCTGTTGAAAAGTAAAGCATGCAAAGCCAGTCAAGGTACATTCAATTAAGTAAACAATAATTTTAACATGAACTGTTTGAATAATTTTGTTTTCTGTTTAATAAAATCATTCAGTGAAGGCTTCGCCACGAAAGCGGTCGTTGTAAACTACGCCGATAACGATATTAATTTGATGATCTCTGTTTTTAAAAACAATGCAAAGTTTGCTTAAAAAATAAGTATAAGTCAGATATTGTGAACGTTTCATTAACAATGATGTCATAAACAATTAATTATACCCCCCGCAAACGAAGTTTAGGGGGGGTATATTGGAATCACCATGTCCGTCTGTCTGTCTGTAGACGAGATTTTGTCCGGACCATTACTCAGAAACTATTGGAAGGATTTGTCTGAAAATTTGTACAAATATTATTCACCATATGAAGTTGTGCACCTGATATTTTCATCTTGATTCGATTATTATTTTGAATTTTACAGGTGTTTTTTCATTTTTATTTTGTGGTTTTGTTCAGACCGTTTCTCAAAAACTATTGCAAGGATTAATCTGAAAATTTGTACACTTATTATTCACCATATGAAGGTGTGCAATTGGAATTTTCAACTCTTTTTGTTCATTTTTTTTGCATTTTACAGGTTTTATTTTTTATTTTAATTGACTTGTTCATTTTGGGCTCATGTATAAGGTTTGAGACATAGAATCTAGAATATCTGTACAAAAATACTACAGCTTAAAACTACTCATATAAACTTTAAAAAAAAACATCATCAAGTGTTAAAAACAGTTTTTACATTGCACAGAAGATAATGTAATTTCATTTGTCTCTTGGGAATAATGACTGGACATGCATCCAGTTAAAGATAAATTAATGAGTTTGGTGTGGGAAGTTGAACATTAAGGCATCTCATTATCAACCATGTGTAATCTCGTGGGAATCAGGCACAAGAATTAAAGATCTCTCTTCTCTTATTCTCTTAATTGTAATTTATTGTCTGTCAAAGCACTTCATTACTGGATGACCAGCTCTTTATTTTCAAATGAATTTGATATAAAGTTATCAAGATTAATTTGATTTTGTATAATATGATTTTTTTTTTTTTAACAATCAGTTTGCAGAGTGACATAACACATAATTGCAATATATTTTTTTAATGCAGAAATAAAAAAATTAAATAAAAAAAATAATGTTACAATGAAATTACAATGTATTAGTATTGATGTTTCATTTGGTTGCACCTTTGTTTCATTCATGAAGGAACATGATGAGCAATTATATTTCACTGCAAATTTTTGTAAGTAAATTGTGAACACCTCTAGATCCATAAAGTATTTTTGAATTGGCACATTCTCTGAAAAACCCAGCGGGGGGTATTCGTCCCTATTGGACAGTTCTAGTTTATTCAAGAACTCATTTTACGTATTATAGGCAGTATATCACGATGATCGACCCAGCATTATTTTTTTTTTTCAATATCAGATGTGCAGATTTACATGTATACACATGAACTTGTCCTTATTTTATAACTGAATATTCTGTTTTAGCGAAATTGTACATTAAAAAATTACTTGAAGTATTATCAAATTTAGAAATATGTTTATATATACCTGTATATGTAAAAATAAGAATAGAAACGCTGACTGGTATTTCTAAGAACGATAACTTTGCGTCTTATTTCCTAAAAGATGGAAAATTCAATTCATCGCCAAATTCGTTATACCGCCATGATTTCTAAATTACAAAAGGTGGCGGTTTATCGAGAATTAACTGTACATGTATATACTGAAGATTCAATGATATGCTTACTTATATATTTTTCATGGGGCTGTAAATTGGGGAGTTATTTTTCATGGGGCTGTAAATTTGGTAGAAGATAGACCTGTGAAATATACAAAACTTGGTCCCACCAGAACATGATTTAACAGCATTTCTTATGAAAAAATTGTTTTGTCACTTTTTCAGAGACAAGTTTGAGGTGACACCACAGACAGTGCCATATCTTGCAGGTAACTAATAAATAGAATTTTATTTGTTGAATCCATGACTTCTGTAAACTTTGTGAAGCTTGCTCAGTATTCCTTCTATTAAACTAATACATGTACTTACAGTTAAAACTTTAACTTATCTATAAAAAAAAAATACACTACACACTAAGGAGCCATTATAATATTCCTTTGTTTTCAGCCTTGGTCTCGGTTTCTGAAGAAGTGAGAAGTAGATGCCACCTTAAACATCGTACGTCACAGTACATGATGAAGGAGTCGCCCTCTAGTGACAGTCTCAACACAGATATGGCAGCAGGTTAGGGTCATATTTGGTGGTTAAAAGCTTTATGGTATTTTGACCACTGTTTACATTGATAAATTTTCCCGACATCCTTGTAAGTTTGTTGTTGCTGTTTGACAGGGGTGTTCTCCTCCTCTGCTGCGGGACCAGTGATCCCCGTCCCCAGTCTGCCGGTGGCCTCTACCCTAGACATCCAGCCTCCCCCCTCAATGACCCCTCCCCCCGTGGCTACCCCCATGACCCGGCGACAGAAGAGCTGGGAGGTCCTGGACCTGGGACCCATGAATGCTGCACGACTTCAGAAAGGCCCATCACATCCCAACCAATCTCAGGTAAACAGGCATGTCAAAGCAGGAGTATTGTTATCACATGGGCATCTTACATGTAAATTATTCACATTAATCTACGTTTATGATGTAAGATTTATAGATAGGATAGATGGAATTAAGATTTACATGTTTATGTTCTGTCTTTCATGAATACAGCAGCCAGGTAGCTCCAAGGTTTGGAAAAGTCTAGACGACCCCAATCCTCGACCACCATTTCACAACAGGAGTAACTCCATGCCTACACCGGGTTCTAAGAAGGATGGGAGTAAAGCGGTTATGTCTCAGTCCCGCAGTGGGAGAGTGTCGGTCTCCAACGAGAACAACGTGCTGCTGGATCCAGACATGCTGACCGATTATCCCACCCAAGTCCTGGTGCTCACTGTGCTGGTATGTTTGTCTGTTTTGTCAACAGTCACATTCATATTGTGTATGCATGTAAAAACCTAATAAATTGACTTCAATATTTATTTTTTTTAAATCTTATACAACTGACAGCTAAAAAATGTTAATTTTTTGTAGGCCACCCTGGTTAGAAATACTACAGATGAAAATGAGGCTAGAATTCTCTATGAATATCTTGCAGAGGCATCTGTGGTTTTTCCTAAAGTTTTTCCAGTGATGTAAGTACCGAGTTGCCATTAACATTTCATACAATGTTTTGACTGTGTGTAGTTTAAGATGGATCAGTCATAATTAAAAGTGCAGTATTTAAACTTAAGATTTACTTCTGCAGACACAGTCTCCTGGATGCCAAAATCAACAATGTCCTCTCATTGTGCCATGATCAGGCTATCCTGAATGCTGTACAGAGCATCATACAGAACATGATCGCTTGTGAGGACCCATCTCAACAGCAGCTGTCCTACTTACAGAGTAAGTACAAAAAGGTCACTTGTTTGCTGTCATACTTAGAGTCAGTGCAAAAAGGTCACTTGTTCAATGTGTTACTTACAGAGTAAGTATAAAAAGGTAACTTGTTCACTGTCCTACTTAGAATCAGTACAAAAAGATCACTTGTTCACTGTCTTGCTTACAGAGTAAGAACAAAAAAGTCATGAGTTCACTGCCCTACGTACAGAGTAAGTACAAAATGTCACATATTCAATGTGATGGCAAACAGAACTTGAAGAGTTTTTGATTTATCGTCTTTTTCCCTCCATCTCAATAAATAAAAGAAATATGCATGTTAATTTTTGACACTTTGTAACATTTAGCACTGTTTTTCAGTTAAAATTCAGAGAAGGTACAAGGCACATATGCTGTTCTTGGAAATTACTCTCCCCTTCATCCCAACAGCACAAAAAGCATAGGTTTTAAATAACTATGATTTTGATATATGCATAGTATGAGAAGTAAGGAGTGTTTTACAACCCTCTAAAATTAAGTACAATTTTGGTCTGTTTATCCAAGTACTGTAAATCACTTTTTATTCGTCTTTCTGTAGTGTAAATTTTAATATGGTCCATACCCACTGAAATGGACAGATTTTACATGGATATATTGAGGAAGTCCATGCATATTAGGCCAGGTCAAAGTCAGAAGGTCAAAACATACTGGGTATTTGCCATATAATTTTTGCTTTTTTCTGTAATGCTTCAAGAATACAAGAAAACCCAAACTTAGAGAATTTTTCCATAGAAAATTCTGTAGATCACTTGGCAGCCCACAAGTAGCATGTTTGTTGTTTATTTCAGGTATCGGCTTTGGAGGCCTTTGGAGGTTTGCTGGAACGTTTAAGGTACGCGGGAAAAGTGCATGGCCACTCTAGGGGGGATAACTGTGTACCTCAATCTCTACTGTAGTGGTGGTTACATATAATCTGTGTCTCTCATTTTTTTTTCAATTTATTTCACTTTTGTAAACTTTGCTTTTTATATCATTTTTTATTCTGGTGTACTGTTTTTTTTTTTGTTTTGGTTTTTTTTTTCATTTTTTGTTCACTATTTGTTCAGTGTATTCTCTGTTCATGAGAAAAAAAATCATGGAATTAAATTTATTGAATGTACAACATGAGTAACCTCCAAAGGACCTTGCACGGTACTGTATACTGTCTGACATGCACTCATACATCATCTGAGTAATTGAATTACACTTAGCAGTAAAGGACTAATTCATGCATGGAAATGTTTCACTCTATGAATATGTTCTTCAAGCAATCTTTCAAAGCTACTCAGGTACAGGTGATGGGGTGGTTGAGAAGTCCTGGAATTTATTTTTCTTTAGATCCAATGTTTTATCATTCTACATCAGTAAATTCATATATACCATTTTTGTCACTGATATACATGTACTATATTTGTCTATGTTAATATTAAGGTTTTTGTACAGGTCCTATTTACGTTAAATTTCTTCTTTTTCCTCTACAGTCTGCGCAGAGCGATACAGCCGAGCTGCTGGTGAACTGCCTGGAAGCCATGATGGTTGAGAACTGTCTCCCTGGTGACGACCTTGACATTCTTAATCCTTATCCCAGCTCCCTTGGGATTTCCTCCAATCTAAACTTGTCCAGCTCCATGTCCAGCCTCAGTGTCAGCAGCATGCACTCCCCCACTGATAAAGACACCGCCGACAAAAATGGAGCCAACAGCAACCGCATGCGCCACGGCTCCGCCAACAACTTACCGGGCAAAAATCGGACGGGGAGCTTCAAGCGGAAGGATAGCAAAAAGAAAGTAATGGAGACCATTGAGAACTGACTTCTCAGCGAGAAATACAAGTTATTTAATGATAGTTACAGAAATAATAACTTTCTTCACTACTCAGTAGAGTGAAAAATAGGTTTAATTTGACATATCATTTTATTTCTATTTATTGCTATGAACCAAAAATTTACCTCCATGAGCCACTTTTTAGATAATCTTTCAGGCCTGTTTTAATTTATATGTAAGTTATGCTATCTAAATATTTTTTTTTAACTCAGTCAAAGATTCAGTAAACTTGAGTAGAGCTCATTTAGTACATTCCTAAATTTTGAACTTGGCAAAAAATGTAGAAGTTAATTAAACAGTAGTGGCTGTATTGAAAAAAATGACACATACATGTATCATTAATTTGAATGTCTTGTACAGAGCTTGCTTTGTGCTTTTACTGTTTGGCCTGATTCTTTTGGAAAATGTTGGATATTATTCTATACATATATCAGATTTATCAATGAAAGACATTTCAGTTGTTAAATCATCAGGAATATTGTTACAGTAGATATCAGGAACAAAAATGGCATTGTTGAAATTTTTGTTGAAGTTGGGAAAATATTTCTAAGATTTCAAAGTACTGTTAATGTTTTGCTTAATTTATGCTCAAAGAATGAATTTATTATGATCTTGATAAAGAAGTATTACATATCTAAGTTGCCATACATACCGTATAATTGGAATTTTTGGCGAGACGCAAATTTAGTGATTTGTCCATGAAAATTATTATTTTAATTTTAGCGAGATGAAATTTTAGCAATTTTAAAAAGCTCACTAAAGAAGCTATTACAAATAAAGCGCAATTAATTTTTAGCGATATTCAATTTTAGCGATCTTTGATACCCTTGCTAATAATGCCAAAATTAAATCCTCACTAAAATTCCTACTTATATGGTATATTTTTTCTCAACAGATGGGGGAATTTATGGCTCTTTGTTCACTTTTGCTGAATATAGGACAATTTGGCCATGCCTCTGTGTTTCGGATTTATTGTCAGAACCTCCACAGTTATTTTTGAATGGGCCATCATCTTTTTTTGTTTTAGATTTTTAAAAGTTTGAATACACAGATAAGCTTTCTTATTAACATTTACATCAACAAGATGTTTACCTCTAATGAATATCAGTTTAATATCAAGCACAGGAATTGTTGAAATTATATATATAACCTAAATGGAATATATTCTGCTTTCTGATTTTATATACATTTGTACAAAGATTAAAAGAAACAGCATGAAAAGTAAAATTGTGTAAAGATTAACTACAAAAATTAAATTAAAATTGATTTAAATTCATTTGGTGTGTAAACAAAACAGCTTGTGTATTTGGAATGCTTGAAATCTCCCCAATTACAGATTTATGTTATATAAACTGTTTTTGAACAACTACACCAAGATGGGAAAAGACCTTCCCAAAAGATACTGATTTCATCTATAATATCAATTTTTTTTATTGGCAACATCAAAATTTTTATTATTGTGTAGGTTTTGATCTCTGCTCTTGATTTATTGATGATATATCTTTGTATGTTTAACCATATTGTGTTCATCTTGTGCAATATGTCAAAAACATTTGCAAATCATGTTTTAATTTTCTTCATTCTATGTTTTCTCCTTTCTTCTCTGTGTTCAGCTTGTTTTCTCTATTTTGTTGTATTTTCTTTTCATCACCACTGGTTTTTTTTTTATGTTTTACTCTAGAAATACAATTTATCTTATTTGGCATTGAACCAAAATTCTATTTAATGTGTTCTCTTTGTTTACGGGTGAACATGTCATAGATACATTGTAGGTAATGCTCATAAAATTTTTATTGCATACAAGTAAAATTGCCTAAGTAATATTGCATGAGGTTTCATCTGCAAACACATATACTTTGTTGGAAGAAATCAATTTTTAAAAAAAAAAATCAGTTTTGTTTCATAGAATTATTTCTGTTTTACATTCTACAAAAAAAAATTTGCATTCACTTCAAAAATGTTGCATGCTGTGTATATAATTAGATTCTTGAACAATACCAAAGTTTACGTCTCCCATGTGTAATCACATAGCTTGTACATGTATGTGTATTTGTTGAAGGCGACCTTTTGTTAGCTCAATGCCATGTTTGTGTTTAAAGTTTGTTAAGATATAAGAACAGCATGCTGTCATTGTTGTCTTTCATGTGAAAAAAATTTGTAAATGTTGATAGCTTTATATTTTTGTATAAGATGTCAGGCATAATTTAAATGGTTATATTAGTTTGAAGCAGTATTTATTATAATGCTATCTAGTGAGTGATAAAACTAGATTCAAATGTTTTTTTGAAAAAGATATTGGGTTGTAATTGTTCGTTGTGAAAAGAAGTTTGAGCAAATGAATTTTTATTCATAAGTATTAATTATACAAGTACATGTATATAAAGTTCGGGATAGATTTTGAGCGAGTATTGGGAAAATGGAGAACTTTTTATGAAGTGCAAACAGTTAAGACAGAAAAATAGTTCCAGTATTGCTGTTATTTTGGAAAGTATTGATATTTTGAAATCCAGAATTGTGATGATGTGATTTCCTTGGCTGTTACAGTAACCATATTCTGTGCTAGGAAACTGTATACAAGTACATGTAGGTAGATCGGAACTAAAGTCTATTGTATCTGCAAATTGACTAGACTGAATATTACAGATAGGGATTTTAATGTGTTGTCCATTGTGCATTAAAACTGTGCTTGTTTTTCTGTATATGATTTCTAAAAAAAGTTTACTGAGTTATAAGTTTTTGGTCAGGTCAGTTTGCAACATGAAACAAGTTTTTTCCACAAACATTTTAAAATATTTTTAGATTTTTTTTCAACTAGAATTACGCGTCTAAAGCATTATAACTGCTAGTTCTCAGGTGTTTAGAAATACTCAGCCTTAATTGATTAAGATTCAGAATCATAATTTACAATGAAAACAATAAAAGTGGTTAAATCATAGTTCACAATATCGATTTTTTTATGTGGTTTGTTATCAAATCAGTTTTAAATTAATGATGCTTCAAATCTCATATATTTTGTGCAATTTACAGTATGAATAAATTTTTCCTCCCAGTATGGATGTTATAAAAGTAAGAAACATAGTTATGTTAAATTTTAAATGAAATTCTAAATAGTTCATCCACTGAAGGCATTACCGTATTTAATACGATAAAATAATTTTTTTCTGTATGAAGTGCTGTACAAAGCAGTTATAATTTTTAAGTGATAGAGAAACGTTTTGTTTAAATTTTACACCAAGTGTACCTTGATGCTTGTAAATCATGTGATTGGTCTGCAATGTCTTGTTGCCATAGTAACATTAGGATTATTTTTTGTGAACATTTTGATTGTTGTTCAGAAAGTCCTGTTAAGTATGTGATGAAATAAATTTGTCAAATGAAGGCAGAAATAGTCATGCTTTATTAATGACAGATTACAAGCTACTGTATACAGGTTTATTCAAGATTCAAGATATTTATTGGATTAAGTATTGCAGGCCACCGGCCCAAAGTACATTAATATTTTACAATGTTATATTTACAATTTTAGATCAGGCTTACCAGGTATACAATTTGGAGACATATAGACTATACTTATAAATTATCACATATTAAATTTTCAATGAACTTTTCCCTCTTTTTAAAAGCTAAAAAGGTAAATTTTGCGAGATCATGTAACACTGCATCATTTCCATACATAAACATATTCACAGTGTTTTTATAAAACCTTAAGTGTTTCAAAATATTACAGTTTACTCTAATATCCATATATAATTCACAATTTTCTACATACCCCCCATTTGAAAAGTGAGAGGGTATAATGGTAGGTAATCGGGATGTCCGTCCGTTCATATCTGTACGTCCGTCTGTTACACTTTGGGGTACCCATCCCTTATCCGCAACTCCTCTCATACCATGGCATGAAATTTGATGAAACTTTCACATAATCTTTATTACATATTGCCATTGTGCACCTCCTATTTTACTTTTTGATCCGACACATATTTTAGGATTCTCATAGCAAAACATGGACACTGCCATTATATTCATATGGGAGGCGGGGGGTATCATTTAGTGAGCTCACTGCTCACAGAACCTGTAGTTTGAATTTGTCTTATTCAAAATTTGCCCACCCATGAAGAAGGGCAAAATGGGCAAAAATTTCCTTGTATACAGTAATCACTCTGAGTTACATAAATGTTGTTTGAGAGCACAAAGAGAGAGGAAAAGTCATGACTGTACCAGGAATCTGAGGCTCTCCACTAAGTTTTTCCAGGTCACTTGATACCCATGTAATATTAATTAAGAGGTTAATTACTTATACATGTGAATTTTTAAAAGGATGAGGTTACATGTGTAACAGGAAGGAAGAAAATGTATTGATAGAACGGGAATCGAACCCGGGACCCCTGCATCTCCAACTGAGGTGCTCTACCAACTGACCTATCCAGGCTGTTATCCATGTTAACCATTACACATATAAATGGCAAATACTTTTAAATTTTCAAACTAATTATCCTCTTGCAATGGAGTTAAACAGGCATTATGGGCCTAGCTTTTCTTTGCAAGTATACAAATGATAAATACAATGTTTAGAGTTTGTCATGTCCCTTTGTCTGCCCTTCCATTGTCACGCTCAGTGCATTTAGCTCAATTTCAAAGAAAGTATTCAAGATATTTGTATAGAACTTCATATACTGTATACAGGAAAATTTTCACCCCCATTTTATTTTCCCCCCTTTTGCCCTACCCTCATTTGGGCAAATTTATAATGGGGCAATTTCAAAGAATACATTATAATTTCTTAAACAAAACTACAACTGATCAAAATTGTTTGCAAGTTTAAAAGGGTGAAAAAAACACGGGGAGAAAATAACCTTGTATACAGTACTCGTATATAATTATATAACTGAGTGCTATTCAACTGCATCAACTTTTTTAGCTCACCTGAGCCCAAGGCTCAAGTGAGCTTTTCTGATCACATTTTGTCCTTCGTCCGTCCATCCGTCTGTTAACTTTTCACATTTTCGACTTCTTCTCAAGAACCACTGGGCCAATTTTAACCAAACTTGGTACAAAGCATCCTTGGGTAAAGGGGAGTTTAAATTCTTAGATTCAAGGGACAAGTCCTTTCACAAGGGGAGATAATCAAGAAACAACCAAAATAGGGTGGGATCATTAAAAAGTCTTCTTCTCAAGATCTCAAGAACCACTGAGCCAGAAAAGCTGAAACTTATGTGGAATCAACCTGGGGTAGTGTAAATTCTAAATTGTTCAAATCATGACCCCCCGGGGGTAGGGCGGGGTCACAATAAGGAATCTAAGTTTTACATAGAAATATATAGGGGAAAAAAAACTTTAAAAGTCTTCTTCTCAAGAACCACTGAGCCAGAAAAGCTGAAACTTATGTGGAATCCTCCTGGGGTAGTGTAGATTCTAAATTGTTCAAATCATGACCCCTGGAGGTAGGACGGGGTCACAATATGTATTACAAGGGGGAATTTGGTAACGAACAGCATGGTCAAAGCTACTCAGGTGACCGATGTGGCCCATGGGCCTCTTGTTTTACCTTGAACTTTCTTTTGACCTCATGTTTTTATCTCTGTCTTGAATAAATCATTTAAGATATTAGGTAGTAGTGAGAGCTATTCAACTGCATGAAAAACTTTGACCTTGAACTTTCCTGTGACCTTGAACTCACTTTTCTTAAATTAGAATTTTGCTTAGTTTTAATGAAACCATTTTGGTCCATTTAAGACAGTTTTATGTGAGCTTATGCGCTTATACATAATTTAGTGAGATTATCATCTATATAATTATGATTTTTTAGATTTCAATTTAGGCCATTCCAAGTTTTTTCTATGTTTAGCGTCCGCGTGCGCCTTGGTTTTTGGCACCCCATGTCAGAAAAAACAAACACACTCAGGAGTCCGAAAATTAATTATTCAGGTCAAAATTTTTGATTTCCAGCAATATCTCTAAATATTTATATAATATTTTATTATTGGAATAGTTTCAATATTTAATACTTTGATTTTGCTGATGAAAATAACTTTCTTTATGAAAAATAGATAAATGAAATCATATCTTTTGAATTACATCATTCTTATTACTATAAAGTATGTGGGGTTTTTTTTATTGACTTGTGTGTTTTTTGTGAATAGGTAGCTAGGTTTTGAAAGATGGGTGGACGCTAAACAGAGAAAAAACTTGGAATGGCCATATAAGAAACGGCTCAGAATATTCTCATCAAACTTAAAACACTAATACAAATTTTCATCATGCATTACTCATATCAGTGGAACATATTTGGAGTTTTATAATCATGTATATTTTGTCAAATAGCTTTATTATGTTAGTATGTGTACAAGGAATGGATATAATGTAAAAAACCAACATGTTTAACAAAATATATACATGTATAGTATTAAAAACTAACAATTGATATTTGTTAATGTACATTTATGTATTTAAAAACAACCAAATGAGGGGATTAAAAAAACACATATGACACCATGTAAACTATGATGTACAGAATAAGATAAAATATATGAAAATGTTAGATCTATCAAAAATGTATAAGATATTAAATGTTTTCAATATTAATGAAATTATGTATATACTAGTAAAACATTCATGGAATGTGTTTTTAACAAGGAAGAACCACCATTAACATTTAACAATAAATTGAAGTACGAAAATACACAAGAAATCTATAAACAAGAGATATATTTTGAATGATACCCATATTTATTTACCTTGGTACAATATCAGGGAGTACTTTCCAGTAATTGCCAAATTTGATGCCTGTCAATTTTGGCATACCTCTATACATGATGACAAGATTCTAACGACTAGCTCTAAAAAATTCAAAACATACATGTATATATATACAAGTAAATATTCAATTTTGTCATATTGTATGAAAAAAATTACTATTCATAAAATATTTTGAAACAAAATAATTTTGTGTACATTTTTACATAAAATAAGATGATGTTGAAAAACAAAGTATACAGAGACATGCAGCATTACTTATGATAGACTTCTACAAATGGCATCCCATAAACTCCAAAGCCTAGACTCTTGGCAAGTTTGGCCAGACCTTCAGTTTCAATGTGATTCTGAAAAATCTCCTCTGGGAAGTTAAGTCCCTTTCGATGACACTTTGCCTTAATTAGTAAACTACAACCCCCCACACCGTCCAAGGGAACTACCCTCCCCTCCCCCCTCAAGTGAGGTAAATACAGTCTGATGGTGGGTCCATACCCTTCTAAAACCAGCTGTGTTTTGCTGAGATTTTTTTGTGCTTCTAGAGAATATTCTGTTTCTCTCCAAGTGTTTTTGTCATAGACATTAGTATAATGACCTTTTCTATATAAACAACACGGAGCGACGACATCTTTGTTTGCGTAGATCAGCTGTTGAATAAGATCAGGGGGAAGCACTCCAACATCTGCGTCAATCCACAAGACATAGTCTTCGTCCTTTAAGCCAGCTTTAAGAAGCAGGTTGCGAGCTTTGGCAAGATGTTTTCTACGTTTATGTTGGAGTACCTGGTCGTGAATGCTATTCCAATCCCCGGTTATTTGACCCGATATGTTAAAATGAAAAATTTCAGCTCTTCTAAATCCTTGTTTGTGAAATTCCTTTAAAATGTCTTTTCCAACTTTGAATGTTTGGTCTTCACTGCCATCTTCCCCAAACACAATAGAAAGTTTGTGTTTCGGATAATTAAGTTCACTTATTAATTGAGCGTACTGTACAAGATCATTTTCGCTGTTATGTATTGGGGTAAGGATAACAACACTATAATTTTCATATTTCCTCTTATCGAGGGCTAAGTATTTTCTCATAATTTTTGGCTTTAGGTCATAAACAATATCGTACATAGAAAATTTTGGAACAGGTGGTACAAATCCAAGCTCATCATCAGGAGAATATTTTTCGGTATCAATCCATCCAGATTTTTGAATTTCCTCAAATGTCATATCCTCTGTTCTCAGTGGTACCCCTATGACCTCCTCAACTGAATTTATTAAGCTGTTTCCGTATTTTGCCGAAAAGTCTTTTATCTTCATCATTTCTCTGATTGCTGCAGAATTTCCGTTAGCCTTGTTCACAATCATGGGATAATTTGGTTGAAAGTATCCTTTAATCCAAGGCAAATTGATATGGATCAGAAGAAGTGAACATATTATAATCCCAGTCATAGAAAGGATTCTCTTCAATTTTCTGAACTTATTCATTGTGTGCGAGTTTCAATCCTGCATAATTTTCAAATGCTTTGGCAAGGGCTAGCAACACATACAAATCATGTTATTATACGTTCATGTCTCTCTCTTTTTATGAAGTGTGTTCACTCTGTAATACAAAGATATTTTAATTATATAGTGATAAATTAATCAAGAAGAAGACAAATTTAAATTATTCTTTGTGTATGACATACTTTTATCAAAAGTATTTATAAAATAAAATATTACATCTTTTAGGCTTAAGTATAATCATAGTGCCTAATTCAATTACATTTATTGTAGTTAGTGCCCAGGGCCTGGTTTATGCCATGCATGTCAAAATGTTTTAACAGAAAGAAACTTCGTTTACAGGTGGTTTATTAACATTCATCGTCCTGTGGTCAACACAATAAAGGGAACAAACTCTTCACAAAAACCGACGTATTGTGTATACTTTTTGTGAATGAATATTCTGTATAGACACCCATAAAAATTATTAATCCCACTTCTTTTACTTTGTTATTTAAAAAAATCATCTCAAATTTGAAAACTTCAAAGTTTTAATTATGTGGCATATTAATTGTTTCAATTCTTAATTAAATTAGAACAGATGATGAAAGGTGTTTAATTTGACATCATGCAGTTGAGTATTAAGACTTTACTAGTAATTTTTACCGAATATTAGATTATTAAAGTTTTAAATACGAACTTACCTGCCATACCTGTCTACCTGGACTCACGCTTTCATTTACCTGTACACTTCCGGTTACGATTTTGAGTGGTGGATCACGGGGTTTAGATCTGTATGACAGCTAGTACTGCAGTACACTTCATCAATAAAAACGACAACAAATTGAAGAACTTTGATTTCAAAAACCGTTCATTTTACCATGTTCTAGTTCTAGTTCTAGTTCTACCATCTTCAAAACTGTAAATGAAATGTTTCAATTCGGGTCCGTGTCACTATAACACTTATACCCCATTCATACGACATGATTTGCATACCTCAGTATATTTTACACATAAGTAAATTTACTCACATGTGCAATTTTTGTCGTATGAACTGATTTACTCATATGCAAATTCTGCACAGTTGAGTAAATTTACACCTAGTCAGGACTAGGTGCAAATTAACTTTTGCATACATTTCGTAGCAAATTATTAGTTCATCTGTGTAAATTTTGTCGTATGAACACGCAGCAAAATATATATGTATTTTGTTTTGTTTATTGCATAAATAATTATTTGAAATGTTATTTCGGTTGTGTATGCATTGGCGTGTAAAACATCGGTCGGTCAAGATGGTGGCTAGAAGGCAAAACTCTAAACAATGAGCAATTATCTCCTCCGAGATAAAATTTCGAGTTTGCAAAAACGAGGTCTTCTTGTACCTTTTCTGGCAAACCTTTGTTTATGTCTATAAAGATATATATAGCTGTGGTCGCAAACAAGTGCTCTGTAGGATCAATAAGTAGTGTCCTTACTATTCAATTGTTTCCTTGGGAATGCTCTGGAGCTATGATAGGGTCCCATTACCGTTTACCTCTTGATGACTTTCTTCTACCTTTCTCTGTTTTTAATTCAGGCAAGCTACTCACATATAAGTTGATGTTACAGGAATTTCATTAGAATCGTTGAAAGTAAGCACTCGAAATTTTCCTCCATGGCACCTGATCCCACCATGAATTTCTAGGAGTTCGTGTTAATTTCCTATTCACATATTTGTATTGTTCAAAGATTTTTGAGACCGATCACTGTTAGTTTTCTTTATCCTTTTCATTCTCCTGGAAAATACATAATTATGTTATTCAAGCAGATACATTATAATGGTCTCACACACTTGATGCACTGTAGATTTCTCAACACCAAAAAAAGATTCCAATCGTCCTATTCCTGCTGAAGACATCAACCAGTATATGGCAGCAATCACCTTTTCCTTTACACCCAACAGCTCTTCTACTGTCTTTAGGACCAAGGCCAAAACATTTTCCAGCATTAAACAATTTTGATAAATTTTTCATCTTCGTGTGTAAATTCTTTTACCATTCTTTAATTGTCCTTAAAGTCATTAAGTTCGTTTTTTTTCGTACAAATAAATCAGAGGATCGCCCCCCCCCCCTTGTTTCTTTGAGGAACATTCAAAAGTTAGTCTTATACCCAAACAGTCGGGAAATACCCCTTTTCTTTAAAAATTCACAATTCTGAAACTGTCCATCTCCTTGTTTTATTTAAAAATATGAGGATTTACTTACAGTACAATAAACTCGTCTGAACACATAGCAAATTAACTTTTACTTACGTGTGTAGATTTACTTATGTGTAAATTTACACACATAAGCAAATTTTCGTCGTACGAATGGGGTATCAGATTAACAATTCAAATTTCTAGAAAGTTAATACCCGGTATATTAGTTCAAATATCTAAATTTCAAAAACTCAAACTGATTTCGTATTTTTGAAATTTAATATTATAGTTCTAAAATCTAAAATTTCAAATTTCCAAACAGGTTTTAAAATTTTGATATTTTAGAATTTTACCATAAATGTTCAAAATCCAAATTTCAAAAAAAAAAAAAAAAAAAAAAAAAACCCAACTTTTTTTGTTTTTAAACGTTTGACTTCTTTATCTGCCTTTTGTTCTAAAAGTTTACGCTACAATCTTAAGTTCAGTAACATTTTTCGACAGATTCTAGAAAAAATTGAAAATTGAATATTAAAAAAAAAGTTTTACCATCAGTAGTTACTAACAACCTTGATTTAATTTTTCCCAACTTTATTTCATAATTGTTTCACATAGGCGTCGGAAGCAAATTGAAAGCGGGTGGTTAATTGAAAAAGGGGGGGGGCTAAACCAACAAAAAAAGGTAAACCCCAGTTATCAATGCCCATATTATGTATATCTTTGCAAAAAAGTGGGGGAAGAGCCAAACCCCCCCCCCCATCCCGGTCCCGACGCCCATGTTTCTGAACAATTGTTTTACTACACTTAAGGACATTAACGAAATATGCCAAGAAAACAAAAAGAAGAAATACCAAATTAAAGTGAAAGAATCCTTGCCTATGTTACTTATTCAGTTACCAAATGGGGAAAAAAAGACGAGGGGTATTGTACATGTACATCCAATTTTATCAATTCTTGGCATAATTTCTACACGTAGTATTACACCCCCCCCCCCATCTTTCCCAAGCAACTTTTTACTAAGCTTTCATTTTTCACACTGCATCCACCTTTCCATTGGTATAAATATTTTTGACCTTTTGATCTTGACGGCAGATTTTGACCCACTTTTTAAAAATTTTAACCTTGGCCATAACTTTTGAACACTTTGTGCTAGAGCTTTTATATTTCACACGTATGTCTCTTATGTCATCTTTCCTTGGGTACAAATAATTTTTTTAACCTTTGAATCTGACATTTGACCCCCTTATAAAATAAACCTTTAACTCTGTATAGAAGGTTTAAATGGTTGGTGCTTAGGCTTTCATATTTCATAACCAAATTAAAACACACTTATAGGAAACATGCTTATCGGGAATTGACGCGTATAGTGAAGAAGTGATTTTCATTTCTCCTCTTGACTTAAAATATATTTAACATTTAACAAATATAATGAATAATGCTTATAACCAAGCCAATTTTCCCATCCCCTGCACTTTGTTGTAACATGTTTTCCTGTATCTTCATTGACACATCTCTTCTTTGGCTAACAGTTGTGTGATCCTTTGATCATGACCTCTACCTATGAATTTGACTTGCATTTGAGAAACTTCAATGTTACTTTGTAAAACATTGCCAAATGGGGGCATTAATGTTTCATAAACACATCTTGGATTTTTAATGAAAAGCTTTCAAATTTCTTCATATTTTGCCCCCTTTGTACTTGTTTAAAATAAATTAAATCAAATCCCATAAGAAACATCATATTTATTCCGCATTAGTTTTCTCTCTGTTGTGTACTTTTTTCTTCTTTTTAGATTTTTTGCCTTCCTCCTGGATATTCGATCCAGAACTTCTGTCATTCATACTAGTTTCCAGGTCTGATTCTGAACCCTTTGTTTTGGGCCCTACTTTCACTTTCTCATTAACACTGTTCTGCTTTCGTTTTCTTGTTTGTTTGTTGACAACAGGACTGGTAACTGTTTCTGTTTCACTTGTTTTCACTTTCTTATTTTCAGCAGCCTGACCCGCAGTGCCTGTCTTATCTTTATTTTTCCTTTTTCTGGCATTTTTATTATGATTCCTGAAAGACATCAAAGTAGATATACAACTCAAGTTCACTTAACAAATGACAATAACAGTCAGATATCAATGTCAAATTGAGAAACTTACATGAATGGAGTTGTATTCCCTACTTTTTAGTAACTTACATGTTAGGAGTTGTCTTTCCTTGCTTTGAGTAACTTACATGATAGTTGTGAATTTTAGTAACTTACATGTTAGGAGGAGTTGTCTTCTCTAGATTTGAGTAACTTACATGTGAGTAACTTACATGTTAGGAGTTATCTTCCCTACCTTTGAGTAACTTACGTGTTAGGAGGAGTTATCTTCCCTAGCTTTGAGTAACTTACATGTTAGGAGTTATCTTCCCTAACTTTGAGTAACTTACGTGTTAGGAGTTGCCTTCCCTAGCTCTGAGTTATAACTTACATGTTAGGAGTTATCTTCCCTAGCTTTGAGTTATAACTTACATGTTAGGAGTTATCTTCCCTAGCTTTGAGTTATAACTTACATGTTAGGAGTTATCATCCCTAGCTTTGAGTAACTTACATGTTAGGAGTTGCCTTCCCTAGCTTTGAGTTATAACTTACATGTTAGGAGTTGCCTTCCTTAGCTTTGAGTTATAACTTACATGTTAGAAGTTGTCTTCCCTAGCTTTGAGTAACTTACGTGTTAGGAGGAGTTGTCTTCCCTAGCTTTGACATGATTCCCTGGTACTCTTTCCTGATGTCTGTGTTAAAGGAACCTTTCAGACTCTCCAACTTCTCTGTGACTTCCTCGGGAATCTCCTGTAAATCAACATCCTCAGTAGTGTTATAAGACGTATCTTTAAACTTTTCATAAATCTTTTGTTGATGTAGTACTAATTTATGGATATGTTGCAGTGTTGGGACAATGAAACTACAGAAGGGGTGGGTGGAGGGGTGGGGGTGAGGGGTGGGGAGTAATTAGCGAGCTTTCATCATCAAACCTTTTAAAAGGGAAAAAACTAGAAACATATTTACCTCAGGTTTTTGTGAGCAGTTCAGATATTTCCTAAGTATGACACAAACATCATGTACTAGTTTTGTTGGAAATGCTTCCTTTGAAACCAATCGCAATATCTAGACATAAATAAATAAAAGTTAACTTAAGACATACTGTTGCAATCTAAGAAATACACATTCTGCCCAAAGATTTAACAGAAATTATTCTGTGGGGTAAAAACAGTACATTTTTAGAAAAAGCATTGGTGAGATTTTATCTCGAAGTTAACAAAAGCACATGTACATGTAAAAATGTAAATTCCAAATTCTTTACCCTTGAAATGCCAGCAACCAGAGAAAGTGAGAATTCTGTCCAGGCCTCCTCTCCTAATGTCTTCTCCTGCGGAACATCAACACAAATAATCATGTCCTAATATACTAACTGTTCAGGCAAGAAAGTAATCGAGATTAGTTTGTTCACTGTTCCCTATCAAATTGTCATACACACTTACCACATCCTTGTTCAGCATGCCTGACAGAAGGTAACAGGCCTGGGTCTGTGAATGGAAAGGAGTGAAGTATAAAACACGGACATATAACAGAGGATAAGATATAATGATAATATATTTGATCTTATCAATACCTTTATGAACACTTTCACTTGGTCGTCCTGAATCGTGTTTAGCAGTGTTTCTGTTACTGGCCAGAACAAGACCTAGACAAAGAAAATATACAAATCACTGAAACTGAGAACAATTTTCTTTATCGTTTCTTTGTCATGTGTTTATTTAATTATCTGTCATTTATTTCGTATTTTGAATATGAAAATCATCAGTTCTTGAACATTAAAGGATGTCTTTACTTACAGGAAACTTGCTGAACATATTGTAGAAAAATTCTCTATGGAGTTTCTGTTTCCTGTAAAGAAAACCAATAAAAATCAAAAAGTATATGTACATGTATCTGTGCTCACAAAAGACACAAATGTTAGCTTCTATGAGTGTATTCAGTGCCAATTATTAGCATATATCAAATGTTTATGTACATAATGGTTAATTTTAACACTGAATAATATTCTAGACTAATGATTCAGACTAAGTTTGGAGAAGAGAGATATACAGTGGACCCTCGTTTATCCGGACGCTTTGGTTCCCAGACAATTTGTCCGGATATGTGAAGCATCCGGATATCTGAATCACCAGTTAAACAAGACAGAATAACATTTTAAAATTTCGTTCCGATGAAGAGAGTTATCCGGCGTCCGGATATCTGAAGGTCCACTGTACTTGTGTGATAAGTATAAAATGTACAAACTTTTTCTGGAGGAAATCCCTGAGATTTGATTGGACAACATCAATTACCATGTGGTGGACCGTCTCCTGATCCTGTCACAAGATACACAGAAAAGTCTAATGTCTCAGGATTCCATATAAACAGAAATAAAAGACAATTTTCAATGCTTCCAATGTATCATAATGCTTCGTACAGAATTTTTTATAACTTTTAAAAAGCACCTGCACAGTTTAGTGAAAGACCATATTCTCATCCAAAGATTGTGACTTACATTAAATGTACAGTTAACTTTGGTCAGTACCAACATATTTAATAACAAGGGCACCGCAAGGCAATGCATCTGTTTGCAAAGAGCATATCCATACAAAGCAGCATTCAGATCCTGATGTAAATTATGTTACTTCCCTTTCATACAACGCTAACTTACTCACATAGGAACACACAACTGTGTTACTTTATCCCCTTTAACTCTGTTGTGAGGGAATAATATCCATGCTATTTCATTGTATGTCATTACACTTCCACTATGCACTATTAACTAAATCCCCTCCATCTTCAACGGGGAATGAAAACTAGCATGAATTCAAATTTGATATTTTTAACCAAGAACTTTGCTGGCCTGGAATAATAAACTGATGAAATGAAAAGTTGTACAAACCCTTTCTTTTTCCTCCTTCTTGTCTTTTTCTTTCTGACTCTTCTTAGATCTTGTCTTCATTGGAGAAGGTCCCAAACTGCCCATTTCCAGGTTCATTAATAACCGGATCTATCAAATAATAAAATTACTTTCAATCTCCGAACAATATGTCTCCAAACAAAAATCATTTCTTATGTATCAGATATCCTGCAGTATTTCAAAGATTTTTCCTGGTTCCAATCCAGAAAATGTCTTCACATTCAAAAATTAACTAGAACTGTCCAAACGGGACAAAATACCCTCCGCTGGGTTTTTCAGAAGTAAGTTTTTCCTTAATAAAGATATGTATCAAACATGAACTAGAACTGTCCAAACAGGACAAAATACCCCCCGCTGGGTTTTTCAGAAGTAAGTTTTTCCTTATAAAGATATGTATCATGTATCATGTATCAAACATGAATTATGAAATTTTTCTTCCAGTGACCTTGAACTTCCCCAAATGACCTTGGGTCAAGGTCATGACACACCCTTGGATCATGGGCAATCTTTGTGTGAAATGAAAACCTACCAAGTTTATCCATAAGAAAGATATGGACAGGACACGAATTATCAAATTTTTCTTCCAGTGACCTTGAACTTCCCCAAATGACCTTGGGTCAAGGTCATGACACACCCTTGGGCAATGGGCAATCTTTGTGTGAAATGAGAGCCTACCAAGTTTATCCATAAGAAAGATATGGACCAGACACGAATTATGAAATTTTCCTTCCAGTGACCTTGAACTTCCCCAAATGACCTTGGGTCAAGGTCATGACACACCCTTGGGCCATGGGCAATCTTTGTGTGAAAGAAGAACCTACCAAGTTTATCCATAACAAAGATATGGACCGGACACGAATTATGAAATTTTTCTTCCAGTGACCTTGAACTTCCCCAAATGACCTTGGGTCAAGGTCACGACACACCCTTGGGCCATGGGCAATCTTTGTATGAAATGAGAGCCTACCAAGTTTATCCATAAGAAAGATATGGACCGAACACGAATTATGAAATTTTTCTTCCAGTGACCTTGAAGCAGGGATTCAAAATTTTTTTTGTCATGGTCAAGTCCAGGACTTGAGGAGTAAATTTTAGGCAAGTCCGAGGAAGAAATTTCAGAGTCCATATATACCTATACATAATTAAATTTATGTAACTTATAATTTATTTTCATTTGTTGCATTGAATAAATAAAGACTCTATGTATTAATACATGTTTTATTTTTCCTCCATAAACTGTCATATAGTCATACATGAGTATTTCAACACAATACCAGACTGATAGATTACTGGTACATTACAATAACTTTTACAAATACTCACTACTGAATAAACCATCTGTTACAATAAGTAGAAATTAGAATGTGCTGTAAGTCACAGCTAAACCCGAAATTTAACAAACTCATTGCCATTTGTCATATAGGAGGAAACATGAGGAATTGCGTAAAAGCAGGAGTCTAACCGGAACGGAAAATAAAAAGACGGATTGTATTTTCGAAACGTTCGTAATGTTTTATGGGTATTTTAACGCCCACAAACCCACATTTTTACTTAATACATTTGAGAATTTGCTTTATTTTTAGCTTTACGATCATTTTTTTAACTTATAAAAAAAGATAAACAAGAAACATAGCCAAGTCCCAGAACTTTGGCGAATTCTAAATGCCGAGTCCGGATCCGGAATTTGTTAATCCGGGACGTCGGGCTTGAGGATTTTTGAACCCCTGCTTGAAGTTCCCCAAATGACATTGGGTCAAGGTCATGACCCATCCTTGGGCCATGGGCAATCTTTGTGTGAAATGAGAGCCTACCAAGTTTATCCATAAGAAAGATATGGACCGGACACGAATTATGAAATTTTTCTTCCAGTGACCTTAAACTTCCCCAAATGACCTTGGGTCAAGGTCACAACACACCCTTGGGCCATGGGCAATCTTTGTATGAAATGAGAGCCTACCAAGTTTATCCATAAGAAAGATATGGACCGAACACGAATTATGAAATTATTCTTCAAGTGACCTTGAACTTCCCCAAATGACCTTCAGTCAAGGTCATGACATACCCTTGGGCCATGGGCAATCTTTGTATGAAATGAGAGCCTACCAAGTTTATCCATAAGAAAGATATGGACCGGACACAAATTATGAAATTATTCTTCCAGTGACCTTAAACTTCCCCAAATGACCTTTGGTCAAGGTCATGACCTATCCTTGGGCCATGGGCAATCTTTGTATGAAATGAGAGCCTACCAAGTTTATCCATAAGAAAGATATGGACCAGAAATGAATTATGAAATTTTTCTTCCAGTTACCTTGAACTTCCCCAAATGACCTTGGGTCAAGGTCATGACACACCCTTGGGTCATGGACAATCTTTGTGTGAAATGAGAGCCTACCAAGTTTATCCATAAGAAAGATATGGACCAGACACGAATTATGAAATTTTTCTTCCAGTGACCTTGAACTTCCCCAAATGAATTTGGGTCAAGGTCATGACACACCCTTGGACCATGGACAATCTTTGTGTGAAATGAGAGCCTACCAAGTTTATCCATAAGAAAGATATGGACCGGACACGAATTATGAAATTTTTTTTTTCCAGTGACCTTGAACTTCCCCAAATGACATTGGGTCAAGGTCATGACCTATCCTTGGGCCATGGGCAATCTTTGTGTGAAATGAAAGCCTACCAAGTTTATCCATAAGAAAGATATGAACCAGACACGAATTATGAAATTTTTCTTCCAGTGACCTTGAACTTCCCCAAATGACCTTGGGTCAAGGTCAAGACACACCCTTGGGCCATGGGCAATCTTTGTGTGAAATGAGAACCTACCAAGTTTATCAATAAGAAAGATATGGACAGGACACGAATTATGAAATTTTTCTTCCAGTGACCTTGGACTTCCCCAAATGACCTTGGGTCAAGGTCACGACACACCCTTGGGTCATGGGCAATCTTTGTGTGAAATGACAACCTACCAAGTTTATCCATAAGAAAGATATGGACCAGACACGAATTATGAAATTTTTCTTCCAGTGACCTTGAAGTTCCCCAAATGACCTTGGGTCAAGGTCATGACACACCCTTAGGTCGTGGGCAATCTTTGTGTGGAGTAGTAGATTCTAATGTCCCTCTGTAAGAAAGATATGGACCAGACACGATTGCACAGACAGACGGACAGACAGACAGCTAGACAGACGGAACAGATGGACAAGGTGATTCCTATATACCCCCCAAACTTCGTTTGCGGGGGGTATAAAAAAAAAAACAAAACAAAAAAAAAAAGAATTGTTGTTCTTACCACGAGGAGGCAGGCATCAGACACATCATTCACAATCTGTTTGGTTGTTACTAAAACAAAGGAAAACAAAATTTATTACTTTCCTTTGAAATGAAATTTCACTGGTTGAACTGTGAGATGTGACTGCCTTGCTATGCACAGGAGAAAAAGAAAATTGCTTATTTGCCCTTTTATCAACTATCTACAAAAATGTATCTGTTTGTCAAAAAAAAAAAAAAACCTTTTGTGGAGAACTGAATTGCATTGTTCATAGCCTCCAAGTAACGATCCCTGGACACTGCCATATTACCATGAATCTACAAATGGTTGCATTTTCATTGAAATATTGATATAATACAAACATACATATTTTGGTTTTATTTGTCAGAGATCTCAAACATATCGATGGTAACCTTCATATTGAGAGCACATTAAAATATCAGTGAATTTCAGAATTTTTCCCTACAGACTTGACCTACCTTGGCCTTTCTATACAGCAGTCTGAACATACTACCCGCTTTTTTTCCCAGTTCCCCCTCCATCCCCTCCTTGTGTTTCTCTGTGCTGGCCAGGAGCTCCAACAGGGGGAAGATCAGATCCTGTAAGTACACAATAGTTATATCATAAGTAGGTCAATCACACAGAAAAGATACCAAGTCTTTTGATTCAAATGCTTGGGAAAGCTTTGTTTACCAAATAAACTCATGTACTGTAAGTATTTCAAATGTTTCAAAATTGTTGATAATTGTCGTGGAAAATTAATTCATTTTAAGCAAAGTTAAAATATGATATATAGACACTTCAATGATGCATCAACTTAACTTAACATGCTGGAAAGTAGCTTGTCACTTTTTACACTTTCTATGTAATGAAAATCATATCATACTTACCAAGGTTAAATCTGCAGGAGGCTGGCTCTTGACTAGAATTTCTACCAAATCCAGCACTCTACAGAAAACAAAATATAAAACTGCACATAGAGTAACTTAAATTATCCCCCCCCCTAAAATTTTCAATCAATCACAACATCCCACTGTTAATGATATTTGTTGAAATTAAGTCCATTTACATTTTTTCTCACTATTTTAAATGTAACTCAGTTTTCCATGTACCTGGTTTTAAATGCCAGAAGCTGCTTTTTATTCTCCTTGGCCTCTGCTTCTTTCGTCTTCCTCATGTTTTTAAACACCTGAACCAGAGCTCCGTCAAGCTTGAACATTGTCTCATCGTCCAGGTCAGGTTCAGACTGTAAATACACAGGTCAAGAATTTAGATCAACTCAAAATTCTTTCTTTTTTAACCTCAAGTTGATTTTAATGATGAATGGAGTCTACATTAAAGTTTGCTTAATCTCTACGTTTGTAAAAATTCCAAGCATTTGTTCTGTCTTAAGCCACTTTGAAACTCATCGTAAAATTAACTTTGTTATTCACTCCCGAGACTTTTCAATCCTCCACCTAAACAACTTGATCCTTACCTCCTCCTCACTGTCAGATTTTTCTGCGGCCTCCCCCAGGGCCGACTTGACAGCGCTCCTGAACTCCTCATTCACCTCCTCTTCCCGCTCCTCATCTGATGATGACTCCTCTGACTCCTCATCCTCTGATTCCTCTTCATCTGTCTTCTCATCCTCTTTTTCTTCTTCTTCATCCTCTAATGCTTCCTGTCCATTTTCCCCATCTTCATTTTCCATATCTGATACATCTTCTATCATATATAGACAATTAAATTTTATACCATTCTTCCAATGGAGAAATTGATATAAAGGCCTATGGGCAGCAGTGCTCACTTGCATTTCATTTGATACTAAAACACATATCTTCAAAAAATATTGCTTATTCTTAAATAAATATGTAACTATGATTATATATATATTCGATAAGATTTATTTTGATAATAAAACTAAATACACTAACCCTCTTTCTCATCCTCAAAGCTGATTGGTGTACTCTCATCTCCTTTCTCAGATTTGAGTACCTGAAATTTATAGAGTGACAGAGACCAACATGTCTTACCTGCATGTTATTGAAAGATAATTACAGTGCCAATTAAAAAAAATATATATACACATACATCAAAATATTTCTTGTGTTCTCTCACTATCTTAAACTATCAATATTTAGTAATCCTTGAATTCCCCAAAATTAACTATCTGAATTTAGATACATCTTCATCCAACATTATGTGCACTGCACTTTCTATATAATATATAAAATTATACTGTATACAACAACACTGGTTACAGGCCAGTCTTGTCCTTACGTCTGTAATGAGGCCTAGTGAGTCCGGGGTCACATGGTCAGTCAAACAACCAAAGGTTGTCTTAGCAGCCAGTCTGGCAAAGCTGGACCCTTGTGACATCATACTCTGTAATAACTCCGTCACCACCTCTATCCATTCTGGCTCTGTTAGGAAAAACATTAAATGAAATACAGTAACACATTGCAAGATTCAATATTAAAATCATATTTTCAACTTTCTACATTTTTAGAAAAAAATTGTGTATATATTTATCTATTGGAAAACTCCCTGACCTGACTTTGCAGACTTGACTGTAGATCTTCTTTTGTGTTTCACAGCTTTGTTGTAGCATATGTGTATATCCTAAAATGATAAAAATTCAATGATTTATGCAAAGAAATAAAGCAAATGGCTTTGTGATTATATGAGTTGAAGTTATCAAGATCTTGGTCGACATGATTTATATCTATCACATTTTCCTCAAAACTTCAAAACTTTCTCTTTATGAAGGTTCACATTTGAAGGACTGGTGCCTCAAAGTTTGGCATGCAAAGGTCATTTCAAACATCTGAGGATTCACATTTTGATTCCAAATACATCTTTTCCTCAGAGTTGCTCATTAAAATATTGACAAATGCTAGTAAAGCACAGTTAGAACGAAAAAAAAAAACTTTAATGTGACCTTTCAATACCTAATTGCAGTTAACAGAAGTTATTGTTTACTGTTAAATCAGATGATTGGCTGAAAATGATGCCACATCATAGAGGCAAGTTCATTCAAGTAACTACAGTTAGGACAGAGCTTCATGCTGAATGTGTACTTTGGCTTGAGACAATGATATCCGATTCCTTTATAACATGTAAGGACCTTCTAAAATTTATCAAGCATAAATCAACTAACGTGACTACAGCAGTATAGTCGGAGAGCTTGCTTCCTTTCTTCAATGATTTAGATTTGTAACAATCCTTGAGTGTGATGTGAAGACATTAACATGTTTAAAAAGTTCAACTAATTCGAATGATGTCTGTTTATCTAATGACCCCTCACAGAAGAGCTATTAAAATTTACTGTGGGTAGATAATTGTATATATTTGAAGATAGCATGCATTCAAATGGAGTAATCAAAGTCATAAATTAAGAACTTTAATGTCAAGGGAGGAGACGCTATAATGTTTATACAAATGACATCAAGCTGACCTAACCAACAAGGACACGTCTTTGTATATTGATGCAACATCCCCTACCTTGTCTATATAACACCATGTAAACATAACGTCATCTCAAAACAAACAAAATTGTAACAGGTTCTTTTCTCATACTGCCTCATTATTATATCACTTACTTGACGTGAATGAAGCAAACATCACAATGCATCCCTCTACACAAAGTCAACACTCTTGAGTATTATAATGGATGTGACCTTGTTGTCACAAGTAAACATGCGACACTTACACAACAGGAAGTAACCCATGTAATACAGGCTCCTATATAAGCTCGTTTTCAAGGGGATCTCGTTAACCACTACATGTGCACGTAATTCCAGAGATGCTTTACATCAAGAGGTACTTGAATTTGTGTTTTAGACATTAGCAAAAAAATCTCATCTGAGTGGAACATGAAAGTCCTCAGTTTGACAGATAAGACTCTTGAATGTGACTTACATGAGGCTCTATTAACCAAAGATTCACAGACAAAAATCAAAGATGGCAATGTGCACATAGTCCACTTAGGACATTTTGAGTATGGATTTGACATGATTCTAGCCCTGAGGCCCCAGACTGAGGAAAAGGTTTGGATCCACTCCTCACTCTCCTATCAGAGTGATCTAGTGGACAGGAGTGGTCAGTGTTTGTCCAGTGTGAACCTGCAGCAATGTAGTGCTCACTTTGCTCTGTTGTCCGACAACACTCAGGTGTTCACAGATTACCAGAACAAGTGTGTCAAGCATGTGAACCTCTCTGGTGAAGTAGTTGAACTGTTCACCACTTGGCCATTACGGCCCTGTGGAATATGTGTCACAAATAATGAAAGTGGGACAGGTGTCTTAGTTTCCCTTGAGGACACTGTTTCCTATCAACCCACCAATGCTAACCAAAGAATGGTACGGCATTACAGTCTTAAAGGTGACATCATCTCAATATACCGATGTGATGAACTATCTGATGATGAAACTCCTCTATTTAACAGACCTGATGCAATCATCCAAAATCACAACAAAGACATCTGTGTTGTTAATCGCACTGGCTTTGATTCGGGTGAAGTTTGCATCATCACAGAAGATGGAAACCTCAAGTGTCGTTACCAAGGCAACACCTTAAATTTTGACCCCTGTGGCATTTGTTGTGACAGCAAAATGAACATAATTGTTAGTGACTACACTAACAGCTGCGTTCACCTCCTGACCCCTGAGGGGGAATTCGCCGCCTACCTCCTGACTAAAGACAACCTGATGGGGGACCCCTGGTCCCTGGGGATCCACAATGACTACCTGTGGGTGGGGTGTAATGGAGGGAAAATCGGACGTTACAGGTTGATTCATGATGAAGAAGATTCCTTGAAAAAAATAGTCATTCAACTATAATTTTTTCCCCTTTTGAAACTAACAAAGCCTTCTTTATCTGTTTCAACTTATTTGAAGAGTCATCTGATCATGTTGATTAGATCGTCACTCGTAGGACAATTTCAAATTCATCTGAGAAAATGTACCACTTGTGTCTCCTATGAAAATGGAAGTACATGTGCTGACAAATTCAAGTGTCCTAAAATTATTCCTTTTCTGGTACAGCAAAGAATATGTCATTCAGCATTATGTTAGAATTGCTAAATACTCATAGTGTAAAATGTTAATAGATTTAATTTATTTTATCTATTCTGCAGGTATTGGGATGTTTATTATACAAATAAATGTACATATAGTTATAAATTCACAATTTACATGTAAATCTAATTAGCTTGTGGTGGTTTTTTTTTTAATTCAAACCTGCTATTTTATAGTTGAAATTTTATCAAAATTGCATAAAAACATATTGTACTTCTTGAAGTTGTATATATAAAATATCTGAATAAAAAATAACCAGAATTTGTTTGCTTCTCTCTGTCAACAGCTCTATGAATAACAAGAGGCCCATAGGCCTTATAGGTCACCTCAGTATCATGTAACAACTTTCAAACAATTGAATTTGGTTCATGTTTTAAACCAGAGGCCACGAAATTCACAATTTTGAAAGAGGCACCATTGTTAATCATAATTTTAAACTTAGCATGCTTACTCTTTTTACTTAATACCTAGAGGTATATCAGAGTAACAAAGAGAAATGCACTTCCACTTTTAACTATAACCAGTTGTGCACCCCACCCCAAAGGAACCCTGACCCTGGAACCACATATTTCAAAATTTTGGAAATTTTATCATAAATTTTATTCCATCATAAATGGTTGATAAATTAATACCAAAGAGCAGATCTCAAAGCATTAATTTATTTTCAGACTATGTAATCCTCCCCCCCTCCAATACCTCTGACCCAGGGGGCATGAAATTTTGCTAGATGCACCTTTCTTCATCATAAATATATATCCTTGGATCATTAGCATAATACACAAGAGTAATGGAATAGATTTTCAAAGGATTAATGTATTTTCACTATATAATCAAAAGAGCCCCCCCCCCCCCCCTTACACCAAATGGCAAAACCTCTGACACAGGGACCATGAAATTCACAAATTTGGTTGAGGCGTTATAACTTTATACTAGATTAGTTAATTTATTACCCAGGAGGAGAGAAGATTTTGAAAGAATTAATGCATTTTCACAATATATTCAATAGAGCCCTGCCCTAACACCAGAACCCCTAACCCTGGGGCCATAAAATTCACAATTTTGGAAGAGGCACTCTTGCTCATCATAACTATGTACTTAGTTAGTTTATTTAGTACCCAGGAGCAGAGAAGATTTTCAAAAAATTAATGCATTTTCACTATGTAATCAATAGAGTCCCGTCCTAACACCAGAACCTCTGACCCTGGGGCCATATAATTCACAGTTTTGGAAGAGGCACTCTTGCTCATCATAACTATGTACTTAGTTAGTTTATTTAATACCCAGGAGCAGAGAAGAAGATTTTCAAAGAAATAATGCAGTTTCACTATATAATCTATATAGTCCCAACCTAGCACTAGAACCCCTGATCCCAGGGCCATGAATTTCAAAATTTTGGTAGAGGACTCAATGCTCATCACATTCATGCTAACAGTTTGCCTGCTTGATGTCCAGGAGTAAAGAAGAAGATTTTAAAAAATTTCATTAATTTTAGTGGTTTTTGGCCCCACCCCTCAGGCCCAAAGGGGGCAGGGACCATGAAATTCACAATTTTTGCTCCCCTTCAACCATAGAAAATTTGTATACAAAATTGTATACAAAATTTGGTTGAAATTGGTTCAGTGGTTTCAGAGAAGAAGGTCAAAATGTTCAAATGCTAACATACAACGGACGATGGATGCTGACGGACGAAAACGGATAGCAATAGGTCACATGAGTGACTCAGGTGACCTAAAAAATCTAAATATGGTACATAAGTCTTTGGTAACTGGACAGGAGAATAATGCAATTAATTGCATTTCTTATCAAGACAAAAATCAAGTACAGGCCAGTACAAATCTGTGCTTCAAGATCAGATACTAGTAAACAACCTTAAAGATTTCATTTCTTATAATATAATCAATTAGCCTCAGCATGTAGATTAAATCCCATTTTACATGATGTTCACTCCAAGTTCTTGCTCATTGCATTTGGGTCCATCAAGTTTTGCTAATCCGGGCCAAAGGTAAATGCAATAAATAAGTTAAGGGTGTTTCAAGTAATGACACCCCCGTCTCTCAACAAATGTGTGGGAAAGGAGACCTTAAACTTCACAGATTTTTTTCCCATTCTTCTTTAGCTTTTACACTGAAATCATTTCTCTCTTCTCAGCAGTACAAAATGTTAAAGAAAGTATAGAATTAGTGAGAAATTACTTAAATCAAGATCTTTGCACTACTGTATACTAGTATATTCAAGCAGAAATGAATAAAAGGAGCTTACCTGTAAAGCACTGACAGAATTTTCTTTGGAGACAAACAAATGGAGAGCATGGAACACAAACAACAAGAGAAAGGCTCTGTGAATGTCCAGTCTCTCTGGATTGTTAGCTGTATTCTACAACAAGATGTCACCAGTTTACAGGAATGGTTTAATACATGTATCCACTGGAATCCAACATTTTGTAGTATTCATTGGTATTATTAAAATTTTTGAATGGAGAAAAAACTAACCTTTTCCTGCATTCCCATTAAACAAAGAACTGTCTTGACCCACTGTTCCATCTCCTATAATATAACATAACACATTGTACAAAATAAAAGAAAAAGATGAGAAACATTCTATGTTAACAAAATTCTGATTTATCAGAGGAATGCTAGCTTACGTCTTCAGAAAAACTCAGGACTGGAGTTACCACTTCTGTCGCTTCTATTAAATCCTGGAAACAAACATAGAGCAACCCTAATTCATGACTCAAAACTGAATTCAAATTATATCTCACCTAATGTAAGCATCTTTGAAACATTGTTTGAAAAGTTTACAGAGCAGATAAAATATGTATGTGACAACTGGGGTCCACATATGGAAAGTCATTGCTCCAGCTCTGCATAAGATAATCAGGTTGGACTGTAATCACCCCATTTTTTTTTCTACAAAATATGTCATGCTATCAGAGGTTCAGACATTTATAAGATTTCTTCATAGAAATCTGAACAAAAAAAAATCTCATCATGTGCATGACTCTTAGCTGATTAACTACCCAAAATTTTCAATATTTACTATAACACTTCTAATGCAGTCACACAAATTTATGAGATGCCAGAAAGTATCAAATCAACATCACTGATGAACTTCATATTCAAAACATTTTAATTATTTACTCCAAAAAGGTAACAACACTGAAATTAATACCTGGTACATGTAAAGATCTTCAACAATAGAAAGTTCTGGAATGAATTACCAGGTATATATCATATTTTCTGTCAGCATTATTCTCTTCATTTCCAATATTAGGTCCTCTACATTCTCTGTATAGACTGATAGACAAAGGGACCAACCCTCATAGGCTAACCATTAGGTCATTAGATGCTCATGGTCTGTTATGAAAAGTAACAATATTTTTCTAATTTTTCACACTTTCCTGACTGACGTACCTGGAAGTATTTACAGAGCTGACATGCCGTGTCAAGGTATATATCTAATGAGGAGGTCTTTGTTTTCTCTGTAAAAAATGATAAGCTGAAATAATTTAAATGGCTTTAATCTGAGAAACTCATTAAGGTACTTGTAACTAGTGCTAATTTCTCTGTATAGTGTAAGCGTAATTAATGACAAACTCTATGCATTGGAGACTTAAACAACGTTTATCCAGAAGTGTACCATGTTCATTCAAATTTTATCATTGCACTATTGCGCATGTGAATGTATGTGCGTAATGACATATCATATTGTCTACACAATCTATATAATTTTAATATGCTAAATATGAAAGTATTTAATTCAAAAGTATTAGGTCATTATGCACGCATGCATACATGAGCATGGTGACCATACTTTCTTGTTGAAGTCCATTACATCTATCTATGTTCTAAATCCCACCCCGTTTGGTTGAAAACCAAGGGAGTTATAGCTGTTTAAAGTTTGAGCAATCAGATTGCAGCGCACGTACACGCACATGTATGCATGTGCATGGTGACCATACCTTCTTCTAGAAGTCCATTATATATATCTAATTTTTCACACTTTTCTGGTTGAAAACCAAGGGAGTATAGCTGTTTAAAGTTTCAGCCAATCAGCTGTATGCATGTGCATGGTAACCATACCTTCATGTAGAAGTTCATTATATATATCTATGTTCCAAATCCCATTCTGTTTGGTTGAAAACCAAGGGAGTTATAGCTGTTTAAATTTTCAGCCAATCAGATTGAAGCACACGTGCATGCACGTGTTTTCATGATGATTGCTATATATCATGTTGTAGGATATCCTAAAGCGTGGCTATGTTCAAAATTTCAAAAGATTTCGTTAAAAAACAAGAAAGATATTGAGACTTTAGTTTCAGCCAATCAGAGCGCGTGAGATCTTGCTATTTACACCATGTCATATTGTCTATGGTACTAATATATCCTTATATAATGAGTTTCAAAGCATTTCATCAAAAATGTAAAAAGTTTCGCCCATATCAATTAAATCGGTCATTTCACGACGCTCTTGCAAGCACGTGCGCGCAAATAATTTAAATGGCTTTAATCACTCCCGGACTACCCAGGAAGAAGAAAAATAATAATAATAATAAGAAACAACTCATTAAGTTCCCCAACTTGTAATTACTTTCCAGATGTATTTCCTCTCAGCTGTGACTGAATGTCAAAGTTAATCCATGTGACACATGTATATATACCTGTATTATAGCTCAGTAGGTTACTGAGAGCTTTGTAAAAGTTGTCTTGGAATGCCTTCCTCAGTTTTTCCTCCATTGGCTGAGTGTTGAAAGAACACTGTAATTAAATTAGAATGTCCGATTTCAATTTGAATACCATCCTCATCCCCCCCCCCAAAAAAAAATAATGGTTACAAGATGTTCTCGACTCTTTTAATACTGCCATTTATCAGAGGTTCAGACATTTTAAAGATTTCTTCAGTTAAGAAATCAGACAGTCATATTTTCATCAAATCAATGGCAGTCCGAGACATTTTTTCAACAGATTTAAACTAGGGAAAGTAGTTGTTTTCATGATGTTATGGATCTTTTAGGGCAATACAATGAAAACTTTGTAGATAATTCATAGAATCTTATGTAGAGCATTAGCTCTAGAACATTTTAGAAGCCACTAAAACACACAGGTATTTACAGTATTCCTGTATCCCCTATCAACTTACATGTGGGATCTCGGAGGACTTGGACTGGACCGTCCAGAAGGAATGAAGACCCAGGAACTGTAGAAGGCGGAGCTGCCAGGCATGATCATCGGAGGTGCTGGGGAGGGTCACTAGCATACGGACCTGGGTGGCCACATGCTGAATCCCCACCATGTTCTCTTTAGGGCTAATGGTAAAAGATGGATAATAGCTTAGACTTGTCAGTAGATCTACACAATGTCATAATATTCACCATGGAATCTTTTCTTGAGACTTTTAAATTATACTGACTTGATCTGAGTACTTTAGTATGTAGATTTAATTGATCTCCATCAATCAGTACTTACTCTTTGGCATATTTTTTGAATGTTTTCATTAAATTCTCTCCATATTGTCTAGCTGCCTCTGTACTAAGCTGAAATAATTTTTTTTTAAAAAGTAGAATTATACCTACATGTAAACAAATGAATTTGAAGAGATATGTTTCCTCTCTTTTTAGCACTTACAGATTGAATGATAGTTTCCAAGGACCGTGTAAGATTGGCACCCTTTGGACACTGTGTTTCATGGAAACAGTGGAGCACTTTAATAGAATTGTCTGTATTTTCTGAGGATTTTACATAGGCGACTAACCCATTCATCTAAAGAGAAGAAAACATCAAGAGTCAAGACTGGAGTACAGATTTGTTCACTGGGTTATCAAAGACTTTAAAAAAGGAGGGGTGTCTTCTTTTCATTTCCAACCACCACATATCAAGCTATAAACTGGCAAGCTAGACTTACAAACTGGTGAGCTAGACTTACAAACTGATGAGCTAGACTTACAAACTGATGAACTAGACTTACAAACTGGTGAGCTAGACTTACAAACTGATGAGCTAGACTTACAAACTGGTGAGCTAGACTTACAAACTGGTGAGCTAGACTTACAAACTGGTGAGCTAGACTTACAAACTGGTGAGCTAGACTTACAAACTGATGAGCTAGACTTACAAACTGATGAGCTAGACTTACAAACTGGTGAGCTAGACTTACAAACTGGGAGGCAGCCTGGTGGACAGGATTAGTTTTCTTCTGTTTACCGTCTATGACTTTAACCAGGACCCTCACAACACTAGCAGGTAACAGGCACTCAATCTGTAGGAGTTCATCAAGTACATATACAGGTATGGGAACAGAATTAGAAAATTATGACTTGTATGGTTTGAACATCATTATCTTGAATACCATAGACTAACCTCTTCAGGGCTTGTCAGATGAGGCAGAATTTTTGTCATAAGGTACAGTCCCACACTCACAGAACTGTGGTGTTCCTTGCTAAACAAAAGATCTAAAATAGAAAAGAAAAAGAAGGACAGATAATCACAGATTACACAGCTCACCCCACCAATGTAATCCAAACAAATGTTTTAGTATGCAGATGCAATATACATGAAAGTTTGGTCTGGGTAGGATAGTAACTTGGGAATGAACTTGTTCCATAATAGTTTTCGTTTCTTAATCATCACTAATAAGTATGATTCAGCATCTGAAGCAAATCAGGTAGTGTGCATCCTTAAATGCATTATTCATGGCAGTTTTGACTGCATGAGAGTTATAGCCATAAAGAAAGTAGGGAGTGAATTTTGATTATATAGCCTTAAAAGAAACTCGGAATGAACCTTCATCAGAAAAATTGAATCTGGTCAATCATCCAGAAAATGTAGGTCAGATCCGGAATCATTTATCCAAAAATTTCAGTTTATTTTTTTCTTGAATAAAATACAAAACATACTATAAAAACAAGAATTACAAATGTATACATGTACTGTAGATCACTAAATTTTCGCGATACCTTATTTTCGCGAGATTGTCACTGACTCTTGATTAGCGAGACAAAATTTTCACGAATTCTGGTTATTGCTCTATATAATCTTAAGGAATACTATTATATGCGAGAATTTAATTTCGGCGAGGACACTGTCACGCGTAATTACGCGAAAATAAAGTTCTCGCGAATAAAAAGTGATTTACAGTATTTTAGTTGAAATCTAACTCTACCTCTTCCTTCTGTCCAGAAATCGGTGAAAGAAATCTTAGCTGTGGTCAGCTGCTGAACAATTTCATCATTTATCAGGTGTATCACAGGGTAGGAAGATGTCGAGAGCTAGAGAATAATAATCACGCACAGTCACTATTAAATATTCTCCAATACAACTTTCCTTAAATTTCATTACCGTGGCTGTTGCTGACACTTGTATGCCTGTTTATATTAAATCAAAATGTCTGTACTATAGCATTTTTAAAAATATCATTTCATTATGGATATAACAGGTATGAAAGTACCTTAAAAGCTCTTCATTATTATAAAATCAAAATGTCATGTTATCAGAGGTTCAGACATTTATAAGATTTCTTCACAGAAATCAGAAATAAAGTCTTCATCATTTACATGACTTTCCTATAAACTGCTTTCTGCATTAATGCTAAAGATTTAGGATAATTTAAAGCTTATATGTAACAAAAATGCAAATCACTTCTTACTGAAACACATATAGATTTACTTCTATTACAAATAACAACAAACCTTTATAACATTCCAAATATGTTTAAGATTCTCAGCACAAAATATCACTGATGATCCCCAGTATGTTTTCAAAAAGGCTTTGTCCACTGTTTTCTGAAATGTTTATTGTATATGTCATTCTAAACTTCATCTGAATCTCAGAGAGAAATAAGAGAATCAATGAGAAGTGTGACCTATTGTAGACGTACTTTTTTCCACGAGGTCATAATTCCGCGGAATGTCAATTTCTGTTTAATCCATGGGTAGAAAATTACGCAGATTCCTTAGAATGTCACTATACATGTATGTCTTACATGCATGTTAAGCACACTTGGACAAATTTCCGCTAAAATTTTGTGACCGCTTTTTATTTATATTACCCAGGAAAAAGTACTTCTACAGTATTTAAGATATTTATAGCCCCTGTACCGGGTGGTATTTCTGACAGGCCAGCAGTAGGAGGAGGGTGTCTGGGGAACACCCCGTCCAGCCCTGGGTCAGGTCAGCCTCGATCTCACTCCAAACTGAGGCTTTAAAGATGTCCGCTTTCACCTGGAAAAAGAAAGTTTGCTTTATTTATTATTTAGTCACAAGGAAACTTGGTGATCCCAACCCAAAACAGTGTTTTGTATCCAATAATTTGCTGATACTCACTGTTTTAAATGCATTTTAGTCCATGATTATCTTACAATAACTGTGATTTAATGTAAATGTATTATATTTGGCGTGTACGATATCTGGCGGAAATTGGTTTTTGAACATGCTAGTGAAAATCTGATTTAACGCATTTCTCAATGTTCTTATTTATGTCTATGTGTACACGACATTTAGTGTTGTACTTGAATTAGTGGAAGTTTCTCTCCACCAAAAGCACTAAATAGAATACACAGCCAAATATAATAAGTTTACAGTAATTTCCTAAATTTTCTCTGTCTTAATTGATATACCCTTCCTCTAACTAAGTTGTATCCCTTGAGAAGTTTGCAGAGTTCTCTTAATTTCAAGTCTCAGATTTGATAATATATGAAGATAAAATGCCCAAATCGAGTTACATTGACCTAATTCTGAGTTGTAACACACCTTTCTCTCACGATACAAGTTTACAAGGTCCCTAAAATTCAAAGCACGAAAAACATAATCGAGGCACAAAACACTAATGTACAGATGCAAGAGCATCAAAGCCTATTCCATCAAAAGAAGGGCATATATATCATATTTTCATTCTTTATAATAATAGGATGTCCTGTAAGATTTTAACATAATGTTTAATGCAATCAAGGTCTCTCTCTACCATAACATTTGAGAGAGTCCAATACTACCTGTGAGGCTATGAGTGATATGGCATAAGTTGAAATCTGTTTTAGGTAAGCTCGGTTTCTGCAGACTTGTACCAGACTCTGGACAACTTTCTGTACTTGTTCTTGAGTTGCACTGGCTATTCGATCAGATTGAGCTAAGGTCAAATAGGCCAACACCTTCCCAAGTAATATATTTCCCTGCTCCTGCAATGTTCAAACACCAAGTTCTTTAGTGCCATCTAATAAATGTTTTGGTACTGATAATACTATTTGATAGTTTTTGTTCAGTGTCTAAAATGCTTCTTCACGAATGAGCAGATGTAATTAAAAGAATGAGAAGAAGCAATAAAAAATCCAATATTTATATATGAGTTTCACTGCTAACAGAGAAGTTACTTACAGATCTGGATTCCTTCTGTGTAAACTTGAGATGTTCAGCCACAGCACCGAGTATCACATCAACATTTACTGCAGGGAAAGATCTGAGGATCTGTCAAACATAAAGCTTCTTTTTAAATAATAACTTTCACAATATTGATATACATGTACTGCTCAGTATTTACCCCATTAATGTTTACTATGTCTTCCCTTGAAAGGATTTTCCTTTCACTATATGGTAATTCATACTTTGACTTAAGAGTTGCATCCCATTAAAAAAAAACAAGATGTGTTTGTGAAACACTGATGATGGATGGATTGAAGGTCAAGGCCAAAATACTGTAAACGTATTACATTTGGCTGTGTATTCTTTTTAGCGCCTTTCGCGGAAAGCAGCCTCCGCTAAATCAAGTACATCACTAAATGCTTTGTGTAAAAGGCTTTGTCTTGTTGATATGGAATACATTTACTGTGAAATATGTGAAATATGTGAAGTATGAAAGCCTTTGCCCTAACTGTTCAAAAGTTTTGAAATTTAAATTTGGGTAAATTCTTGCAAAATTGGATGAAATTTCAATGTCAAGTTCAAGAGTCCAAATATTGTGGTACTTGTCCAAAGGGAATACACATGTGAAATATGAGTCAGAGCCCAACCTATCAAAAGTAATGGGCAATCTTAAACTTATTAAGAACAAATGCGTACAAAGAGGATGGACATGACAAAAACTATTTGCCCCCAAATCCTCAATTACAGAGCATCAAAAGTTCACATTCATTTGCCTTGAAATTGTAACTAAATAATCATGCATATAGTATGTACAATAAACATTTAATTTTTGTCACCTAAAGTCTTGTAAATATGCATTACTTAATTTTTTCATATCATAAATTGACAAATTGTTTTCAATGTAAACCTTATCGCTAAAAATATTTTACAATTGAAATGAAAGACATTGAAAACAATAAACTTTTTCTACAATCCAAAAAAATTCTACATATGAACAAGAAACAAAGGAGCTGTGTGACAGTGCATTCATTATGTTTCCTGAAAGTGTGAAATATTGAAATTAAATGCACATTCACCTGACAGAGTGCCACTGAGAAACCATGCCTGGCTGATTGTCGGTTGGAGGCTAGGCCCTTAATGAGCCTGTTAATGGAATACTGCAACTCCTCACAAATCTCTGACTACAAAATAGAAAAAGAAAATAAGAAAACTGTAAATTAAATCATAATTAAATTAATATGGTTCAAAAAATGAGGGACAATCTAATGCCTTATATAAAAAAAAACTAAGATAAACTTTATTATAAAGAAATGAATGCTTTCATTCATATCCACATAAAACTAGAAATATGGCCAATGCATATACTGATATAGGACACGAATGTCCCTAGTTTGTTGTGAAAATTAGTTTTAATGCACGAAGATAGAATTCACAGTATAACATAAAGCATCTGTCCAAAGTGGCAAAAGAAAATATCACTAATATACAGATTTAGAGATCTATATAGACATAATAGCTAGGACAACCACCACAATCAGGTCTAGTACAATCACAAAATTTAGCTTCTTAGCTAGAATTACCTATGAAGCTTTACTTACATACCTCAGGTAGCTTTATTTAGCTATTTCAATGCAACTTTTTGCAATTTTTTCTTTTCATTAAAAAAAGACAAAAAATCGCAAGTAAATGACTATTAATATTTACACTAGGGAGGTTTTAAAAAACAATCAAAAGCAGAGATAAAGGTAAATATCAGTATCTTGAATATTGGATATCTCACATTGTGCTGTATAATGACTGATCTATTGTCATGTTAACCAGAACTGGACTTCTTTGTTATTTCATTCTAGGAGTAACTGTTGTTTAGTTTATAGCCCCAAAACTTTCAGAACTTTGATTGCAATTGCCCAGAAAAAGACATTTCTTCAAGAGTAATTTTTTCATGAATTGTTTTCCGAGTTCAACAGGTCTGGTACAATCTCTAGATTTAGCTACGTAGCTTGATTTACCTACTTAGCTTTATTTACCTACCTGAGGTAGCTTTATTTAGCTACCAAATCAATTTATTTCTATAAAAAAGCATTTTTCTCGGGGTGTGCAGAAATTCTCATTTTGATGCAGTGATCATTTTCAACTTTGAAGTCATCTGAAAACAATTCATGAAAAAATCACTCTTGGAGAAATGACTTTTTCTGCGCAATTGCAATCAAAGTTCTGAAAGTTTGGGGGCTATGTATGACAGTTAGAACAGTTACTCCTTGAATGAAATGACAAAGAAGTCCAGTTCCGGTTAACATGACAATAGGTCGGTAATTATTCAGCACAATGTGAAGTAATCATATTCAGTCATGCCTCACCGCATGCATGAGAGAGGACAGTTAACCAAACAACGGAATTACATGTTTTGCTCTAAATTGTCCAAACGCAGCAATGTATAACCTATCTCTGCTTTGGATTGTTTTTTTTTAAACCTCCCTAGTATTAATATTCATTTAATTGCGATTTTTTGTCTATCTTTAATAAAAAGAAAAAAATTGAAAAGTTGCATTGAAATAGCTAAATAAAACTACCTGAGGTAGGTAAATAAAGCTGCGTAGGTATATCTACCTACGTAGCTAAATCTAGTGATCACTGCATCAAAATGAGACTTTCTGTACATCCTCAGAAAATGTATTTTAAAGAAATAAGAATGATTTGGCAGCTAAATACTGCTACTTCATGTACATATACTGGTGAATAAACATATACATATATTAAGTTATGGATGTAAATCAAGCTACGTAGCTAAATGAGTAAATATAGTGATAGTACCAGACCTGTATGTCTGATAAATATTTACCTTATCAACTTGTCTTTTGTCTATGTCATCAACCAAAGCTTTAGAAGCTTGTATTATCTTGTTCTGGTTTGATTCAGCTAATTGCCAAAATTTGTTTAACAGAGATTTGTCAACTTTATGGGCTTTTTTGGAACCCATGATCATGCCTGGCACCTAACACATGTGCGTTTGTCAATGTCTTCAAAACGCTTAATTATTTTCATATTTTCTACTGGGAATGTAAAACGCATAATTAACGTTGTGACGTCACACTGTAGATAACTTTATCGTTGAATTATTCTTATGTTCATTAATCAGACATTACAATTAAACTCTAAGGACAAAGTCTAGAGATCAAATTTGGTGGGACTTGAAGAAAGGCCTTGTCACAAGGTAGCTGCAGAGCTGTAGCGTTATGGTTTTATATGTTGGTCTTCATTGGCGTCGGAAGCAAATTGAAGGGGGGGGGGGTGGTAATTAAGTTGAAGAGAAAAAATTAAACCTCCAAAAATAAACTTGACAAGCAAATAAAACAGGATTTTTTACACATTTTCGGGTGAATTTCACCTTTCTCCAGGATTGGACAATCATCATGATCATCTACCTTTCACTACCTAAGTCTACCAAGGTTTATACAAACACACAGACATATAGACAGACAGACAGACGAACGAACACAGCAACAAATTATATAACCCCAAATCTTCGATTATGGGGGCATAGAATATCGTTAAGTGAAAGAATTTTTAAAAACACATACAGTATTTACTTTATTTAATTTTTTTTTTCAATCCATCTTCGAAATTAAATTTTCACAATGTTGCTAAAAACAATTAACTCAGAATTTCAAGAACCAAGTAGGCCTAATATTTATGTCAGAGGTCTGCGATAAGGTCATCGTAAAAAGAAAAGGACGACGTCTCTCAGAAACTAAAGATGAAACTGTATGTACACCGTACGTGTAAGTTAAAAGTGCAAATTTCGGGGAAAATATGTCAAAAGAGAGACCAAGGTCTAAACTTTTTGCACGTATGCATTATCCCCACTTTCAAGTACCAAAATTATCAGCATATATATAAGGTTTAACATAAATATCTTGAATAGTTTAATTCATGATTTGTAAAAAGTGGCATCAAAGTCAAAGAAAAGTCAAATATCAAAAATATTGATGAAGTTGTATAGCTCTCATCAATGTGTATTAGCATATGAAGTTTTATTTAAAATAAACCGAATATTTTCTTTGAAATAATTAAGGTCAGACGAGACGTTCCTCGAAATCTGTTTCGTATATCTTTGTAATGTATGAAAAATATTCAAAATTTTAATAACATTCTGATTTCTAAACCAGTTTCTAGACGTTTCTAAACGTTTTTAAAAAATCCAAACACTTAAACATTTGAAATTGGAAAATTATTTTCCTTCCCCAAAGGATTACATAAGAAAAACTACCCCTGATTTCTTGCAGAAATGCCTGGTAAGGTACCTCAATTTTTTGTGAGTAAACATGTTTAAGTAGCAATACTTCAATGACAAACTCTTAGAAAAATTTATCTATTATTAAGGAACGTCTCGTCTGTCCTTAAATACACAAATAAAAAAAAAAAACTTTAGGTTATGGTCAAGGGTAAAGTGGAGGTCATAAAATATTGATGCAGTTGAATAGTTTTTTCCAATATATATTAGCAAATTAAGTTAAGAATAAAAAAATATTTTGAAATTTTTTCCGCAAACAAAATCAAATGTCTCTCCGAAATAGGGGATGTACATCTTAGCAAATGTATTTTTTGCGCATGCGTAGCGGATGTAGTTTTTTTACAACATGGCCGAGTATGGGTAAGATAATTTACAAGACAGTTGAACAGATATATTTAAAATTTATGTACTTAGCGTGCAGAAATAACATGCTCTTAATCATAAACATTAAAGAAATGGTGTATCAAAATAGCTTATTGTTGGAAATTTTCAAATTTGTCACCTTTGATTATATTTCATGCAAAACAATGTCAATTTATTTGTGTTGCTCAAATATTTTGAAATTGAATTACAAAAAAATTGAAAGGCAGCTTAATTATACCAATAGCACAGTTAATACTAAAAAGACAGTGATATTTTTATCACCTATTAACTGAATAATTTCACTGAACATTAATAATTTAAGGAAAAATGTGTTTTATTGAAATTTGTTCTGTTAATTTTTTGTTTTGCAAATTTCGGGGAAAATGTCATCATTTTTTGAATATATTACTGTAAAACCAAATCTTATACTCGTATATAAGGTTTAATATAAATATCTTGAATACTTTAATTCATGAATCATATGGATTTGCAAAAAGTGGCATCAAAGTCAAAGAAGAGTAAAATATCAAAAAGATTGATGAAGTTGTATAGCTCTCATCAATGTGTATCAGCATATGAAGTTTTATATAAAATACATTAAAAATTTTCTATGAAATAATTATAAGGATTTTAATTAATACACAAATTAAAAAAAAAACAACTTTAGGTTAGGCCTATGGTCAAGGGTAAAGTAGAGGTCATAAAATATTGATGCAGTTGAATAGTTTTTTTCCAATATATATTAGCAAATTAAGTTGAGAATAAAAAAAATATTTTGAAATTTTTTCCCCTTTGAGACTAAATTAAACAAAATCAAATGTCTCTCCGAAATAGGGGATGTACATCTTAGCAAATGTATTTTTTGCGCATGCGTAGCGGATGTAGTTTTTTACAACATGGCCGAGTATGGGTAAGATAATTTAAAAGACAGTTGAACAGATATACTTAAAATTTATGTACTTAGCGTGCAGAAATAACATGCTCTTAATCATAAACATTAAAGAAACGGTGTATAAAAATAGCTTATTGTTGGATTTGCATATTGTCACCGTTGATTACATGCAAAACAATGCAACACGTGTTGCTCACTACCAAGCATTATTCAAAGAAAGGTTGCTAAATACCAATAGCACAGTTAATACTAAAAACTCAGTGATATTTTTATCACTTTTTAACTGAATATTTTCACTGAACGTAATTTAAGGGAAAGTTTTTCACAAATTTGTTCTGTTAATTGTTTGTTTTCTTGTCATCATTTTGTGAATATATTACTGTAAAACCAAATCTTATTCGCTTGTAAGAAATATTCGGAAGTTTCCGACCTCTTATAAAATTCCTGATTATTATTCGCTGCAAACCACTTATTTTTCTTTGTATTTGTGAAGAATATTTCCTCAGTCACGAAAATAAATTGCTGCAGAATTTTTTCAAATAGACGAATCGCGAATGAAAGTTGGTTTACATGATTTAATTAGTAAAGCATTATGTTACAACAAAAAAATTATGTGCAATATAGATTATTCAATTTGCTGTTATATTTGTCTCGCATGTCAGAGAGTTGTTTATTTCATGAAAACTCGGGGTTGTGATGAATGCAATTTGTCAGGTTTTTTTTTGTTTGCTTTTTTTTTTTATGTAAAGCCTATTGGTAAAATGATTTGCTTAAAAAACAATTCAGGATGCTGTTAGTAACTCAGACCTTAATACATGTAACAACAATGTAATTCAGAATCCACCCAACTCTCAGTGTTTTCCCTTTATTTCAAAGTAAAGGGTTAGAGATACTTGAACAGGCTATCCAAACTTTAAACAGAATCTCTATGGACCTTACAACAAATTTTTATTTCAAAGCGGCATTTTTGTCAGTTGAAGTGGTCAATCTTGCCGGTAGCCGTTCTTAGGGAAAACACTGCAACTCTCATTCATTTTTATCATAGAATATTGTGATATTTGAATTGAAATATCAGGCTGTCACTTGGTTGTTGACCAGTGCATGCCATCCCTGTGTGAAGAGGTTTCAAGTTTGTTCATGAATATAGTCCAAGACCACTTTCAAGAGGAGATAATTTAGAAATAGTGAAAATTTGGTGGTGTCCAACATTTTAATTTTATTTTAATTTCAAGAACAACTGGGTCAGAAAAACCAGAGTTTCCGAAAACTATCGGTCCTGCCGGCAAAACAGATAGTAAATCGAAATGTCCGATGAAATTCGCTACAGTACCGGTCCGTGTGACCGATTGTGGTGAGGGCTTGTCCTGATTAATTTATTGTACTCTGATCTATTGCAGTATCTTCATAAATGAAAATTTTCAATGCAGCAAGCTCCTATTCTTCGTAAATATCCATAATCTTATCCATTTTGCAGTGCTACTTCAACTACTTGACTTGTTTACTTCCAAAAACGATTTTATTTTCCAGTAATAATTCCTCTGTTATTAGTAAACACATGCAGTATATAGGTCATGAAGTGCAATACCCACTGAGAAAACGTAAAGATAATTTAAAATTTATTTTTATTTTGAATTTCTATCATAACTGCTATCTATATATGATTCAATTTTACAAGTGAGAATTAAACTTTAAAACCTAAACAATTCTAGAAACCTTGAGAAATTTTCTTTTTCAAGAATTAACTTTTTTTATAATTAGTTGTTTCTTTCCCCCAAAATTTACTTTGGGCTAGTGACTTTATTGCTGCCACAAGCCTGTGTGAGCTGATGCCATGCTTGAATTAATTGTAGTTGCATGCATAACCCTGTGTGAATCAGTGTTTGTGAGCCACAAATTTTTTTTACATATTCAATGCCATTTCCTTTGAATTACATCTGACATGAAATATACACTGTATATTTTAAAATTTAGTGAAAATTGCTTGGACTGGTAGAACACATTACATTTGAATTTTAATATTTGGTTTTCGGAAACTCTGAAAAACAAAACAATACTTGTGCCAATGTCTCTATATGACATATAATGCATTTGTTCATTTCATGGTCCCTATGGCTAGGTTGAACAACAAAAAGGAACTACATAGTATAGCTTTATATCAGGATATACATTATACACTGCTTCGTAGATGACACATAATAAAAGTATCTCTTTTTCATTGAGCACAGATCTCATCTGGCCAGCGGTACAGAAGCTTTTAAACAATATGATAACATGTAACATTTTGCAGTCTGTGAATGTTGTTTTACAGAAATGATTATGGGGATCGATACAGCGGCGGTGGCGGCGGCGGTGGATACGGAGGACGTAGAGGAGGGAGGAACCAAGAGAAGAAACCACTACCCACAGAACCACCCTTCACTTGTTACGTAGGAAACTTACCTCAAGGACTTGTCCAGGGCGACTTAGAAATCATATTCAAACACTTGCGGGTATGAAATTTAAAAAAAAAAAATTCAATACTTGTGAAATTTCAAATGTTTTAATTTTGAAGCATAATGTGGAAGCGCAAGATAGTTGCATTTTTACAATCTGACCTTAAATTTGATAGAAGAAATTGTTGTCCTGATTAAAATTTGATGTAAATTTGATTTATGTTTTAGATCCTGATCAAATCATAATGACCAAGTATCATGATATTATGCATTAATATCTGTACACATTGTATTGAAGTGTCATACATGACAACAACACTTTATTGAAGACGTGTAATAAATGATTCTTTTCTTTGTAGGTTCGTAGTGTACGTCTAGTCAGAGATAAAGAAACAGATAAATTTAAAGGTGGGTAAAGGATTTTTTTTCCCTTTTGTCAAGTTTTGCAAAACAACTTAATAATTGATTTTTCTTCCTTTCAAAGTCTATTTTGTAGCCATAATTTGATCACAGTACCAGTATATATATGTCTTTGTTTGCATACAATATTTATACCTGTTTCATTTGCTCTCAGGATTTTCTTATGTGGAATTTGAAGACATTGACTCTTTAAAGGAAGCCCTCACATATGATGGAGCAGTAAGTACATGTATTGCCATCCAAATGTTTACAGCTAATCTGGTGTTAAAGTACATGTATTTATTTATATGAATTCTTAGCTTATCTACAAACCAAGTTGTACTTTAGGGCTCAACAATAAGCTCAAAACAAACTAGACCAGTTAGAGTTGGACTAGTACCTGAACATTTCAGGTTTTGATAGGTTTTTAGATCCATAAGCACAAAAACAGTAATTTTTTCCCCCATTTTTCAGTTATTTGAAGATAAAAATATTCGTGTTGATGTAGCAGAGGGTAGAAATAAAGACAAAGGCCAAGGATTCCAAGGCAACCGAGGAAGAGATAGGGGTACGTAACAACAGAAGATGAAAAATAATTACTTCATTCCCTCACATAAGAAGATAAGGGAAGGAGAGGGCATTATTAAAGCTTATGAAAATTAAAAAGAAGGACTCTGGAGTTAGCATGGAAATGCAGTATTTCATCTATAGATAAAAAGAAAAAATCAGCATTTTGGTAATATTCCATCTCCAGAGGTATCCAACTTGCAGATCTTGTATAATGCCCTAGATTCCATGTCTGTTCTAGGTTGTAATGAGAAACGTCCAAACCAAACTTTGAATCATAATGCCTGTTTGGCTCCTTAAACACTCTTTGTTAATAATAGGTTAGCTTGCTTACAAGCAATATCCAAACCAAAATGAAAGATACATGATCTAATGTAAGCATTAAATGCTACATCAGATATACTGATTTTGTAATTGAGAAATTGTAGGTATCCAAACCAAACAAGCACACATCATAAGTATATGAATGTTTTCTCTGATACAAGCTTGTATAGTACATCAGACTTGTAATGCAAATCTCTGAACACGTTAAGTTTCAAAGTAAAGAGAAGATTTTCTTTCTTTATACTACAGGTGGATTCCGAGGTCGCGGGGGCCGTGGTGGTCGAGGTGGCTACCAGGACCGAGGCGGTGACAACTGGGGCGGTGACCGGGGGTATTCAGACCGCGGGGGCTATAACAGGGGAGGCTATCGGGGGGACTACGGTGGTGGCCGGGGCCGCCATGACGGATTTGGGGGTAGGAATCAGGATGGTTTTGGTGGTGGAAGAAACCATGATGGTTTCAGTGGTCGCTCCAGGCAAAGACAGAATAGTGGACCCTCAGAAGAACTAAGGGAACCCTCACCTGGTGAGTATCATATAGCCAGAAGTATTTTGTAGACATCCTTTCTGGTATACAGTTAAATTTTATCTTCAAGAACTTCTTGATTCCTGACAAGTGACATCTTTCATCCTTTCATGGTGTGTATGTGCAAGTCAAAACTATATTTTGCAGTTTCACAAAATGAATGGATTGGAGGTATTGATTAAATATGAAATTGGAGGTCTGAATTTAGAAACTGTTGTTATACAATTGTGTTGTGTTCATTGCAGAGAGTGCGGCACAGCGCCCTAAATTAAAACTTTTACCACGTAGTAAAGAGCCTGCTAATGCAGCAGCAGCACCTGGGACTAGAAATGCCAGTATATTTGGCACGGGGAAACCCCGGGATGCAACAAACGATGCTGATGTTCCCACTGATCGCAGTCGTACGACTAGTGAAAACAGCAACCATTAGCTATAAACAGAAATCATTAACCAATTGTTTGTAAATATTGTAAATTTCTCGTGTACAGAATCACTTGATACATGTAATTTTTGAGAAAATTCTTAAAACACTTCTCACATGATATAAATTCTGATGTATGCCTTGCTATTTCTACAGACTTGAAATAGTTTGAAGACAGATTTATTCCCATTTCCTGTACTACTTTCTTAATCAACATAAAATTTCCCCTGTGTAAAAATAGCTCTTTATGTCAAAAATCTGAACCTCTGCTTGTAGTTGAACTCTGCTGTTAGCAGTTGGATTGTGTTTGTTGTTGACTATGTACACTGTATTTGATAATGGATGAATTATTTCAGTTATTGTGGCTGTAAACCTGACATGACAGGTTTTACTTGGGATGAAGTATCCTCACCTCGCTTTTATCTCACAATTTACATTGGTTTTGTGAAAGGATTGTGTAGTATTTTGTTGCAAGGGGAATAACTTGTTTCAAGCAATGACTAAATTCGCTCTTTTTTTTTTTGATAATTATTACTTAGAATTAATTTTTTTTTTATTGAGCAGAGATGTGCCCTGCTTCAATGTACAGTTTGATATTCCTTTAATGATATTCTCATTATGCCACAGAATATTTATAGTACACAATGAAAATAACTCTGTCCTGTTGTTCTCTCATCATTCTAACAGTCCAAGCTATAGTTGTCTTGGAACAAGATACTCCTCCCCAATACATAATACTGACTTTGAATCTTTTTGGTACATTTTTTCCTAAATTTTTTTTTTCCTTTAGTGTTGGAGTGCATAGGAGTATCCTGTTTCCATGAACATATAAGATCAGTGATTTTACTATTGCTGAGAGTTCAACAACGGGTTGGAGAATTTTTTGCCCTGATAGTTAATTTCTTGTACATGGATGTCCATTAAAATTGAACTCCTTTTGTTTTCATGAATTTTGGTGTGTGTGTGTGTGTGTGTGTGTGTTTGACATATTTGCATCCCATAATTACAAGTATCCATTAGTGTTAAGATATCATTAAATATGAAAGATTTTGAGCAATATTACTTACGGTAACAATTAACAGACATATGAAAACATAAATTTTTCAATACATACCTGTCTTTTCAATCCTTTTTTGTTGCAAAAGGTTGTAAGAAAAGAGGATAGAATTCTAAGCTGATTTATTTATTATTTGTTTATTTTTACGGAGCAACTGTCTTGTGGAATGTATCTGTGCATTTTGTAGTTGACGTATATTGTAGCTATTGGCTTCTTTTTGGAACTGTTTTCACTTTTTTTTCTGCCTTTAAATATACCTGAACTTGTTTGCTTAATTATTTCTTTTTGTCAATTCATCGAAAACATTTTTAATGATCTATACCAGTGGAGAGGATGTACCTACCCGTAATGCATTGATGCATGTTATCTCAACCCCCCCCCCTTTTTTTTTGAAAAAGAAAAAATTTCACTTAAAAAAAAAACAAACCTTTGTATTGAATAAGCAACATTGATTATGCGTAACATTGCATATATTATTATGAGTACAGTTTAGATAAAAATTTTCTTAATATTGTGTATTATGAAAATTGGTCATTTAAAGCATATTTTCTTTTGAATAACATGTCTTTTAAATCAACACAGAGGAAATATTCCAAAGCAGTTTTAAATTGCAGTGTTTTGTTATTGATTCATAAGCATATTTTGATATTGAATTAATTGAAATAAACACTAATCTTGATGATACATATTTCAATATGTAAATAATTCTAGTTTTATCAATTTAATTATGATAAAAAAAATTGATGAATTTTTTTTCTATATGTCCAAAAATTGTGTGTATAATGACAGTAAAATGGGGAAACTTGTTTTTACTTGTGAGATATGGCATACATGGTGCTCATTTGTGTGTGCTTATGTACATATCTCTCGTCCATTATAGTGTCTGTGAATATATATACCCGTACTATACCATTGTGATGTCATGCATTGGTGTTACAATTTTTTTTTTGTACATTGAAATTTAAACCATGATGTACATGAAGCAGAAATAAAATATTGAAAGAAACCTTTGTGTCAGTAATATTTGATGTAAAAAAAAAAAAAGGGAAAAAAGTGTATTTTTGTGACAAGACCTTCTACCAGCATTTTTGACCTCAGGATCGTAGTAGTTTGCCCGTTTAACCATGAAGTGTCACGATTGGACATTGGACTCATTGTTTTACAAAGGCTATTTTCTTTTGTAAAAGCTACAGTCTGAAACTCTGAAATTCTGATTGCTGTTTGTAAATAGTGTAGGGGGAAGGGAGATAATTTCAAAATTGTTTACAGTGTATCTGGAAAGATTGTAGCTTTTTATGCTGTTTGCTAAGGTTATGATTTTCCTTTTATCATTCATACCTTGCCAGGCTGGGAGGAACAGGGGGTGATGCAAAGTGAAATGAAAAAATCTGCGGATCCATTTGGTATTAATGCTATTGATATCAATAGGACCTCCCCTATTTCATGGCACATATAGTTGTATGTGATGAAGACTGAGAATGTAATGATGTGCTCCAGTATACCTATACAGTATTCCAAGTTTTAGATAACATCCAAAGGAAGATGATCGTGATAGACATAACTCTTATCAGAAGGATTAAAGAGTGTTTGATCTGTAACGCCATGTAAGTGGGTTACAATATTCTCATGTCCTTATTGCAATGTTCTTACATACTGAGATAATTATTAACTTTACAATTATTTACAAGGAAGTCATTTGCTATAGTATGATTTTTTTTTATTTAAATGCTGAAAATTGTGGAAGGAATAGTCTAAAAAAATTATTGGTGTTTGTTCTCCAAGCAAAATATTATAAGGGAATTTGTGGAAGTGGGGATGTTCTCTGTTTCGTTTGTTAGAATTATTAAAAATTACTATCTGTTCATCTGTACATTATCATTATTATTACTGGTTTTTCGCGCAAAAAATAATATTGTGGAAAGGAAACAAGAACGATAACTCCAAATCACATTAGATGTCGCACCTGTCAAATAATCCAAAATGGCGTCTGCTTGTGCGTTAGAGTGGGTACCAGATTCCTTGTATAATACAGCTGTTTCTGCCACAGTATCGTCTTATAATAAGCACAGACGAGAAGTTAAGAGCCTCCCAGAAGATGTGCAGTTTGACATTTATTATAAAGTAAGTTTTAAGTAGGATTTTTACCGGAATACACTTGTCACCACAGTGACTACGTAATGTTATTCTTAGCCCTGGGTATATATTTGGTAATTCCCTTCAGAAAAGAAAGAAATTCCCCAAAATGTAGATAGTTAGATAAATGAATAAATACTGTGATAGTGTATGAATATTTCACTGTTGTGAAAGGTATGAGATCGGATGTCTCTTGACTTCCCATTTCCAACAAATTAAAAATATGAGGTAATCCATCATTGCATGGTGACTCAGCATTGAGTTACCACAGGCAGACTTGGACGGTTAACACGTTAGGAAGACTCTGTCAGTAAAATGACATCGTTTTAACTTTAACAGGATACAGCCATGAAAATTGTTTTGTGATACTAACAGTGTTAGGATATCAAATTAAAGAACACTTTAAGTCAGGTCCATTAAACCTTTAGCCATATTTATCCTGCAGCCACCCCTTGCATTGATTTGACTAAATAAAGGTAACTTTAGACAATCACAGCTATATTTGGTTTATGCCCTGATAAAGACCTGTGCATGCATTTCTAAGTATTGAAAAGTATACAAAGTCATGAAGTGACACTGGGATTTTCAAAAAAGTGTAAGAGTAAACTAAAATCTGGAATTAAACAATCTGTTCTCTTGGATTGAAAATTATAAATCCATGGAACGGATTGATAATCCATGGGATCGGATTGTGTAATTCGAGATCTCAAATTAATTTTTACTTTTTTGAAAATCGACATGTTCCTTCATGGCTTAAATTTCATAGCATTGTTACGTTATATATATAAAATACATGGATACTGTCAAATATAAGCGATATTTGGGCGAGGGTAAGAAAACGTGATAGAGGGCGAGGCTTGCCGAGCCCTCTTATGTTTTCGACCCGAGCTGAAATATCGCTTATATTTCAAGACAGTCATTATGTATTTTGTTTATCCTGCAACATATTTTTACAATTAAACGCCCAAGACTAGCTGTTTTCGACAGAATTAGGCATGTCTATGCAGTAGAAAGTGTGACGCCATGGCGTAAACATTTAAGGAATGTTTTTAAGTTTTGTGTGAGTTATTGGTGTGTGAATCACACAGACTTTTCACGTAGGCATATTTCATGAAGCGCTCTAGCACTTCATGAAAAATATGCTTACGTGCAAGTCTGTGTGATTCACACACCAATTATTCACACTAAACTTAGAAACATTCCTTATATTTACATTTTACGTACTATTTGAAAGCACCAGAATATACTCAATATTTGAATTTTTCGCTGCCCTATATCGTTGTTCTTTCTACTAACATAGCTGTAGCCTTATTGTGACGTTGCTGTAGCCTTATTGTGACGTCACGTTAACATACGTTATCTCTGTGTATATTTCTACGCGTGAGTATACACGAAAATGGTTTTCAAATCAATTTCACAGTTGGCTTAGTAGAAAAACACAGTGAATGTAAATACTGCAATATGCGTGACGTCACAATGCTTTTAGAACGTCGGAATACATGCACGAGGCTTTATTAGGGCAGTGACCAGATAAAGCTTTGGTTTATTAGGTTACCTTTATTTGGTCAATGCAAGGGGTAGTTGCAGGATAAATTGCAATGTTTATGCAATGGCATCATAGTTTCAACTGCAAAGATATATGTGTAAATCTGTTGAAAATAGCTTGTTTTGGATGTCAAATGTAAAATTGGTTGCAGGATAAACAAAATGCATGTACATGATATTGGTTCCCCATGGTTGTGCAATTACCATTGCCCATATGCATCATGGGGCTACCAATTTTAAGAGGTCGGGCTATTGTAAATCTATACTGCGTTAGCCTGTCAGGCTAGTAAATCTAAAACGAAGGTAAACATATATTTACCTTGACTGAATTGATGTACGAATTAACTTTTTTGTAAAATCATAATCTTTTATTAGTTTTAACATATATGTATTGTGTGTTGCTATCGCCAGTCGTTTCAGTGACAATTATAGTCGATAAAAATAGGGAGAATTACCTGACAATTATAAAGCGCAAACCATTATTTGTTTTATTTCAACTTAAATGTTTTTTTTAACCTTTATGTTATACCTGAACATGTATTGTTTTCGGTAGTTAATGGGCTAGTAACTGGCAACCTCAGGCTGGTAACTTTGTTACTGCCACTAGCGTGGCGGGCTAGTAACTTATTTTTGTTATCGCACACCCCTGGTCGCAAATTCTAGGTGATATTAAAGGGGAAACCTCAACCTCTATCAGATTTTCTTATCCTTGCCCAACTATCACATACCAGGTATATTTCAAGACAGTAATCATGTATTTTATTTATAAATTTGTTGGTCTAGATTTATCCATCCTACTGGTGTCTCAATTCTCAAAATAAATGATTATCTAAAGATTTAATTTGCAAAATTGATTCTAGCTGCAGAACTGTGGCTCTCAATCTGCTTCGAAAAATTGGGACAGATAAAGCAGAGAGCTTACCAAACTTAAACATTGGCCATAACTTTTTAAGTTTTGGCGCAATGGCTTTCATACTTCACTTGGGTATTCCATGTGAAAAGACTTTCCATTGGGTACAAATATGTTTAACTTGACTTACTTCTAAAAACCTTTTGAACAGTAAGTGCTAGGACTTTCATAAAACCCAGGTATATTTCTTGGGACAAGACCCTTTTCTTAGGCACCATTAATTTTGACCTTGACCTTACAGGTTGACCTAGTTTTGAAAAACTTCAACCTTGGCCATAACTTTTGATCTGGTGATGCCTGATCTTTTGTATTTCATAGGTTGTTTCCTTATGATGACTTTCTATGAGTACATGTACTTTTATTTTTGATCTCTTGACCTTGACTGAGAGTTTGACATGCATTTGAGAGTCCTTTTCCATGATCCTTCAAATGGGGGCAACAGTATTACACAAAGCTTCCTGTCTTCTAACACTTGTTTCATATAACACAGTATCACTATATGATAATTTTTTTTTTCACTTATATTTCAAAATGTTTATTGTAAATAAATTCCACATTTAATTTTACAATGCTGTTACCATATTGACTGAAATGTATCTATTTTGTAGTTGTATAACAAAGGAAGAATATGCCAGCTAGCCCTGGAATTTTCAGAGTTGGACACATTTGCAAGAGTTTTAAAGGTTAATGACAAAAGGTATATTTTCTAAATATTTTGTGTTTTATAGGCATCATATTTGAAAAAAAAAATCAAACATACCACAATGATAAGAAATACTCTTCAGTAAATTTAAAAATATTGCATTATGAACATTAACTTTGTTACTGTAAAACCAGATTTTACATAATCCAGCACTTTCAATGCCCTAGGATTAGACTTGTTTAGTATATAGTTTTTGATTCAGCCTTTTTGTTTTACAGACACTTACTTCACCACTGCTTCCAGGCCTTGATGGACCATGGAGCCAGTGTTTCTGATACCCTCGCTGATACGTTCGCTCAGCAGTTATCTCCCCCCACGTGTCAGGATGTCTCAGCCAGGGACAGAGCTATACAACTGGGATTTCAGTTAGGTAAGGGACAGGGCTATACAACTAGGCTTTCAATTAGGTAAGGGACAGAGCTATACAGCTAGGCTTTCAGTTAGGTAAGGGATAGAGCTATTCAGCTAGGCTTTCAGTTAGGTAAGGCCTTTAGGAACAGAGCTATACAGCTAGGCTTTCAGTTAGGTAAGGGACAGAGCTATACAGTTAGGCTTTCAGTTAGGTAAGGGACAGAGCTATACAGTTAGGCTTTCAGTTAGGTAAGGGAAAGAGCTATACAGCTAGGCTTTCAGTTAGGTAAGGCCTTTAGGGACAGAGCTATACAGCTAGGCTTTCAGTTAGGTAAGGGATAGAGCTATTCAGCTAGGCTTTCAGTTAGGTAAGGCCTTTAGGGATAGAGCTATACAGCTAGGCTTTCAGTTAGGTAAGGGACAGAGCTATACAGTTAGGCTTTCAGTTAGGTAAGGGATAGAGCTATTCAGCTAGGCTTTCAGTTAGGTAAGGGATGGAGCTATACAGCTAGGCTTTCAGTTTGGTAAACAGGGAGGTTATTTATGTTATGATCTGATTTTTTCTTAAAGTTTTCTTACATACCTTTCATACTAGTCAGTAGTCATCCGACAGGTAGTTCAATATATCAGATAACCTGCTACATAGACCCCATTTAACATGTTATATCCAAATGTTTCTTAGATATTTCTGTCTTTGTTTACCCTTAGCCTGTTATACGATAATCAAAATTTGGGAGGTTTTATTGCTGAGACTGGAATTATTGTTGAATGGAATTACATTGTATGTGAATATTTAATAGATAGTATAGCATAATACTAATGTGGGAAAAATTGTCCCATTGTTTATAATTGATTGAGCAAAAATAGGTGGCCTTGGGGGGGGGGGGGGGTTATCCCAGTGAGGATGTCTTTAAAAAGAAGAGTAGAGGTTCAATTATCTCTTACTTCACATCATCACCAATCCTTTTCAACCATTGACCCTTGTTTCAAAGATATATACACATGTATTACAGCAATATGCAATCTTTTCAGCTGTCAAAATCATGTCAACTTTCCGACTTTCGCGGAATTTAAAACGAAAGTAGAATGATAGATGAATGCCGATCCCGATCAGAATTAAGACGAAGAAAAACAGAAATTTTAAAAATAGAGGCGGGGGTATAAAATCGGGGCAGGCGGGGATGAGAATCTAGGAATATTTTTATTATGGCCTAAACAGATTGATTATTGACGATTTTGATTCCAAACAATAGACTTAAGCATGGAGCAGAATGGGAAAGTGCCACAGTAGTATGTGCACAGTAATGTATCTACACGTTCCTGATGTGATTGACCAACTTGTTTATTTGTAGGTGGTTTTCTCTGTGATGCGGGCTGGTTCTCGGCCAGTGAGACAGTATATAAAGCCTGCCTTAATTTATGTCAGATGGATAAAGCTTACTTACACAAGTCTTTAGAATGCAGTGTTGGGTATGTATTTACAGTATTCATGTACATTTACTTAAAATAGAAAAGACTTCTTCTTCTTCTGATACAATGCAGGACTGCAGAGCCTTTTGGGCATCATCACACTTTAAAAAGTGATAAATATTAAAATAGAAATCTTAAAATTAGGATAGAAAGTATTTATCATGTGGAGAAAATGAATGTATGTGCATTTACAGTATAAAAGCAAAAGTAAATGGGAATTTTTAATAATTTATTTGATCAGTACTATGGAATCTTATATTTTAGGCTACTGCATGTACAGAATGCTAACTGTAAATACACTGCGGCTGATCAGACTTGTCAGATAGCCAGACAGACCCTAGAAGAGTTACAGTCCCTGAATTTACCCGTCAATGCTGCAGCCTTCTACACAGAGTGCTGTGCCCTTTTGTTTGCTGAATGTCAGTATGATGAGGTAAGAACAGTTTGTAAGTGCCATTACATGGTGATAGATATTACCATTAAAAGGTATTGTGTGCATAAAGGTATGTTAAGACCACACATTTTAACTGCATGTAAATACATGTAATTTATTTTTCTCAAAATTCGTATAACTACTCTTTAAATACATGTACTGTATATTGAGAAATAATTATAACAAGACTAAAAATTTACCTTTAAATACACATTTGTTTTGTATGTTTCAGGCAATAAAATTTTGTTCAAGGGCTATACAGGCATTATCCAAGACATTACCAAACAAGGTAAGTAAGCACCCTAATAATTCATTTTCTCAGTCAACATATTCCTGACAGTGACTGAGGATATGCATGTTGATTTTGCAAAGTTTCCTTGTCTGACAAATTTTTCTGGTAAGTTATAATTTTTATTTCAGACTATTGTTGATGTATTAAGGCAGTGCTCAAAGGTAAGAAACATTTATTCTTTCCTGTAAAAAGGAAAAAAGGCAAGCATTTCTACAAATAATTTTGCTTATTTTGCATGTTAAAATTTCTTTTATTTTAATACTGAAGAAATAATCTAACTTGAATAGTATTGAAATAAAAATAATATTTGATTTTTCCATGATATTTGTTTATTTAGGCTTGTGTTGTGAAACGTGAATTTTCCAAGGCAGAAGTTCTTGTAAAGCATGCTGTGTGTTATGCGAGGTAAGATATCACACTTAATCCTGTTGTTCATGCATTTCTTTCTCTTTATACCTATCTTCTGTGTATTGAGTTGGATGTTCAATATTTCTAGAGAGAAGTTTGGAGATAAACACCCTAAGTATTCTGATGCATTGCTGGATTACGGATTTTATTTATTAAATGTGGATTCAATAACTGCTGCTGTTCAAGTATATCAGGTATGCAAGGAATTCATTAAATCATCTCAAATATAATAGGCTAAAAAAATAAATTCTGTTTTAGATTTTGTCAATGAAGACCGTTTTGTACTGTGGTTATTCTGGTTTCATTAATATTTATTGGGATCAAAAATAGAATTTTGTTTTATATCTGTACCGGGTAATTTTTTGGCAGCTGTATTAATGATATCAGAGGATGTCTTCATTGACCAATGATTTGGAAAAAATGGTGTTCACTGAACACTGATTTTGTCACAGAATGTCAAAATTTTTTGGTAAATATTTTTAGATGGCACTTGGTATACGACAGTCGGTATTTGGAGGCAAGAACCTCTATGTTGCCATAGGACACGAAGATCTGGCGTATGCTTCTTATGTACAAGAATATAGTTCTGGAAGATTTAATGATGCCAAGTATGCATGGTTTTATTTTACTTCAAAGTTCTTTGTGATATGGCATTTCCAATCAACGTACAAATTCTTTTTGAATTTAATCTTACAACATATACTTTATTATAGGGAGCATGCAGAAAAAGCTATAGAGATACTAAGTCATATATTACCAGAAGATCATTTGTTACTATCCTCATCTAAAAGAGTAAAAGGTATGCTATCATCAACATTATTAGCTCACCTGAGCCAAAGGCTCAAGTGAGCTTTTCTGATCAAAATTTGTTTGTTGTCTGTCGTCGTCGTTGTCGTAAACTTTTCACATTTTCATCTTCTTACCAAGAACCACTGGGACAATTTCAATCAAACTTGCTACAAAGTATCCTTGGGTAAAGGGGATTCAAGTTTGTTCAAATGAAGGGCCATGCCCTTTTCCAAGGGGAGATAATTATGAATTAGAGAAAAATTAATGGCATTTTTAAAAAATCTTCTTCTCAAGAACCACTGGGGCAGGAAAGATGAAACACATGTGGAATCATCCTCAGGTAGTGTAGATTCAAGTTTGTTCAAATCATGACCCCCCGGGGGTAGGGTGGGGCCAATATGGTCGATCAAATTTTTACATAGGAAGATATAGGAAAAATTTTTTAAAATCTTCTTCTCAAGAACCACTGGGCCAAGAAAGATAAAACTCATGTGGAATAACCTCAGGTAGTGTAGATTCAAGTTTGTTCAAATCATTACCCCCGTGGGTAGGGTGGGGTCAAAATAGCCTATCAAAGTTTTACATAGTAATATATAGGAAAAATCTTCTTCTCAAGAACCATAGAGACAGGAAAGATGAAACCCATGTGGAATCATCTTCAGGTAGTGTAGATTCAAGTTTCTCCAAATCATGACCCCCGGGGGTAGGGTGGGGCCCAATGGTCGATAAAAGTTTTAAATAGGAATATCTTCTTTTGAAGTACTTCAAAGCCATGCTTAGTGATATTTATAGGGAATCATCCTCAGGTATTGTAGATTCTAGTTTGTTCAAATCATGACCCCCTGGGGGGTTAAAATTCAAGCCCCCTCCCCCCCCCCCGCCCTCAGTTAACTTTCAGTTCTGATCTGATATGTGCTTTTTTCTAGCCAATTGCTCAAGTGAGCGATGTGGCCCCTGGGCCTCTTGTCTTTCAGTATTAGTAATAGAAACATGCATAATATACATACATGTAAAACTGATACTTGCACAATATAATCTATAAAGTAAAAGTGTCATGTACCCAAATACTTGTAGCTATGCAGATATCATTTGATTGCAATAAATGTCCATCAAAAGCTAAGCATTTTTTGCAAAGAATTAGATTTATAATGGGATTCAACTTCAGCTAAAGATTAGACAAATATGGAATTATCAAGATAGAGACTTGTTTAACTGACCCGCAAATGTTCTCCTTCCTCAGCATTAATACTGGAGGAGATTGCTTTGGACAGTCTCTCTAAGGAGGCCAAGGAGAAGAATCTACAGGAGGCCCAGGAACTACACCTCCAGTCTCTGGCTCTGGCCAGGAAGGCCTTCGGGGAAAACAACGTACAAACTGCAAAGCATTATGGGAACCTAGGACGTCTGTATCAGTCCATGCAGAGATATGAGGTCAGTGATTCTGAGATAAAGGTATTGCATACTATGAGATAGAAATGTATTTTTGCACATGAATTCAAGATAGGTCATACATGTAGTTCATTAGTTTATACATGTATATAGAACTGTCCATCACCTAAAGAAGTTTACATGAATTAAAAAATATGAACATTGATGGACAAATTTTTGTCCATAAAAGAAGCATGTCATTACAATTCATGGTTTGATTCACTGAGACAAAGTCCTGATATGCACTCTATATTTTAAATTAATTTTTTTTCCAACAAAAGAAAATTTGATCTTATATTTTATAGGAGGCAGAAGAGATGCATCTGAAGGCTATAAAAATCAAAGAGAGACTGCTAGGAAAGGACGACTATGAAGTGGCGCTATCTGTAGGACACTTAGCTTCCCTTTATAACTATGATATGGAGAAATATGCAGAGGCTGAAAAACTTTATCTTAGATCTATAGCTATTGGTAAGAATTATCTTAGATCTATAGCTATTGGTAAGAGTTATCCTACATCTATAGCTATTGGTAAGAGTTATCTTAGATCTATAGCTCTTGGTAAGAATAAGTTTTTTTTTGGGGGGGGGGTTGCTTTTTTTTTTTTTTTTTTTTTTTACTTAATTACATGTAAGTACTGATAGACAAATCTTCTTTGGATTGTTATTAAAAGTGAGTTTTAGCTTGGCTAATGCTAGAATTCAGAAGGCTAGGAATTTCTCTCATTTAGTGGCATTAGAACTTTTCAAACGGTAGGGAGTTTGGTGGTACATAAGATATCCTTATTTCACAGACCCCTTAATTCTGTTTTTATTTCAGGTAAGAAGTTATTTGGTGAAGGTTACAGCGGTTTGGAATATGATTATAGAGGACTGTTAAAGTTATACAGGACGACTAATAACCTGGCTATGGCCGACCATTACCACGACATCCTGCATGAATGGAACACCATTAGAGACATAAATAATGCTGTAGAAGTCAAACCCCTCGAATTCTCCATTACCACGAACTTTGAAGAATCTGTGAAGAAGTGCTTTTCTTGAGATTTGTCAGTGAACTACAGTGTTGCTCTTCCCACAAATCCGTGTTCAGTAGTGTGGTAGATTGTAAGAGAATTGTCAGGCATTGTATACTTACATGTACTTGTGAATTTCACAGTAGTGCTGAACTGGTATCAAATTCTCTTCAAGTGGATATTGTGTGCAATTTTTTTATATCGTCAATGTTGTTGGCCCTAATATAGCTTACTAGCTGTAATTAATAGGTGCTGATTTGCCATTGATTAGATGTAGATTTTATTAGAAATGTTAAAATTCATTTGAGTGGAGAGAGAAATGAAAACCTTATCTTCATGTAAGAATGTACATTTACTAACAGAGATCTAGTTGGGGAAAGTAAAGTAGACCGGCTAACAATATTGACTTTAATGGAAATTATTTTGTGTAGTTTGGAGAATAATTAATACAATTTGAAAATGTAATCAGTATTGGGAATATCAATCCTTGTGTTTCAAACATGTACTGATATCATCATTGGCGGGTTCCTGTTTTGAAATAGTTTAATACTGTGTTTTGTGACATAGACTATAGATATGATCATGACTCAATTTTACATATATGCTTGGCCGAATCCCTAATTACCTTGCTTTGGTTTATGGAAATAGTACAACCAGGGTTGTTATGAAGACCCAGGGGGTGGAGGGGGGGGGGGGCTAGGGAATTTCCCCGCCTATAAATAATGATGTAATCCCACAGCTATTTTGGTATTCCTCCTAAACTCAGAGTTAAGAGAGGAACCCCCGGTACCCTTCTATTTTCAATATGTCCTCCTATTTCAATTCTTAGGGACTATCTTGTTTACCTGAAGTAAAAGCATGGAATATAATTACAATTCCTTTGGTATTGAGAGATCCTATTTATAAAGAAAAATCATTTTTTCTTGCAAAGCCATTACATAGCTAATTTGAATAATTTTATCATACTTATATCAGTGAGCAAATATATTGTTTCATTGTTTAAATAGTTGACAACATATTGGTGCATTGAAAGAGAAATACTCAGGTTTTTTTTTTGTATTTTTGTTGTTGCAATATTTGCACATGGAAAAAAAAATCCATCATGATAAAAAGAGTTCATGGAAATTGTGATGATTGAAATGATCACTGTTGTATTGTCATGCTATATCATGCTATATCATGGTGTAACTTGAGTGATAAAGTGATTCAACTTTTTTTTAGCACAAATGAAATTGGTCACAATATTGTATTTTATTAAATGGCATGTATATTTTTATGAAAATACATCATGTTTCTGATGATTCGTGCAAGACATTTTTTTTTTTTATTTTAAACAGAGTCATGTTGAAACATATTGATAATAAAGTGAATGATGATGTCATCGGTATTTTACACTTGTTTGATATCTGTGTAGTGTACAGTAATGCACCCTGAACTTTGTTTGCTTATGTGATATTTGTTAATTTATATTGTTGAGTAAATTCCTTATTACTTAAATAGTGAAAATGTTTTATTATTTATTTCAAGCAACAAGTGCTTGAGAAAGGAAAAGTGAAGATTTTTTCTCATTTCAAAGAAGCTGTATGTACATAGCCTGTCCAGCTGTTTGTGCAGAAATGACAGAATTCACCCTGGTGATGACATAAACACAATGATATTATACAAATATGGACTCAATGTAGGTCAATATGCATTTATAATGACCCAGGCTGACAGATATTGACCTCAGATACATGGAGTATATCGACCGAGGGCGCTAGCTTTCAATAAATGATGTCCTGAACTGTATGACATACAATACAGATATCATATGACATTAAAATTGGCTTTCTCTTATAATTGAATCTTTAATGAATTTATAACAGTTCATGTGACCACTTTTCATCACCTAGTTTCATTGTGAGAAGCTGGGAAACAAGGGCTATTCGAGACACTGCATTATAAATGAATGGTAAAGAATCGGTAAACTAGAATGAAAATAAAAGCTTAAACAAAGCTGCTGTAAAACTTGTTAAAAATCCCAAAGAAATATTCACTGAAATATGTGACATTTACAGTAACCAATACCTGTTTTATGACAAATGAGCAGGTGGATTTCAAGGATAAAAAATTATATAATGGGCATCAAAAATGAGTACCGTCCTTGCCAACAAAAAATTATAACACTTATGTACTGTTTGCCAAATTTCAACAAAAATACTCGATGATGTAGGATTGACTTTAAGACAAATAGCAAATTTGATAGACATCACATCGGGGGTACTTTACACTGTTTTTAAGAAACTTTTGACGGTAAAAAAGCTTAGTACTCAAAGGTCACCCTACATTTTGAGAAATGAGTGAAAACGACAACGTGTACGAATGTCTTAACAATTATTTTAAAATATCAGTAATTGGAGTTATCCACGTTTTTTGGATATTCAAACAGATAATGGATCTTGAATCTATTGCTTAAAATCCTCAAAACAAAATTTACCATAAGATGTACTTGACAAAAACAGGGAAGGTCTGGCGATAGCAAAGAATTGCAAGAGCACAAAGACAGATTTATATGCAATGTTCTTAAATATTAGTGGTATTGTTGTTCAAATTCGTATTCGGGGAGACAGTTTAATTTCTGGATGAGGCTAGAAAACAATTTTTTTTGCAAAAAAATCGAAAGGTTTATTAGAGGAAGGACCCAGAATCAGGAATCCACTACATTAAATTTCTTCATGAAAGAGTCCAAACCTGCACGCCCTGAAGAGTAAAGGGGTTTTCGGGATACACAGATAGTTAATATTTTTTCACATTAACAATATTCGCCAGATCTTTGACCTTTTGACTTATTTCTATTTCCAAACTTGAAAAAAACCCACCTTTGATAAGGTAGAAACAAGTCCAGGGAATCATTGGATCTGCCATTTTCCAGTATACCAAGGGTCATACCCAAAAATGAGTTCTAAAATCAATCAGAAATTGGATAAAAAAGGTTACGGACACGTGTTGTAATTACAGGAGATTATTAAGTAAAATAATGAAGACAAAATCATTGAAAAAGCGTCTTTTGGTTCTTTCCGAGCACTGAGGACATTATTTATTGAACAGCCCTTAATGATTAATACTACATGTTTCTCTGTAAACATTACGAAGGTAAACATTGTATTAATAAATTTGGGAAAATATTATTTATATAATATAATAAATATGGACTCAATGCACGGTCAATATGCATTAATAATGACCCAGACTGACAGATATTGACCTCAGATACCTCGGTCGATATACTCCATGTATCTGAGGTCAATGTCTGTCAGCCTAGTTCATTATAAATGTATATTGACCTACATTGAGTCCATATTTGTTTAATATTCAATTATGATTTAGGGTAATATTTTATCTAAATGTTACCAACTAAGATTTAATGTAATCTGAAATAAAAGTTCCAGAAAATCAGATAAGCTCCCCCCCCCCCCCCCCCCCCCCGAACACACCACACACGCAGACAGAATGCATGTGGTGGAATTCAAATCTCAAATTTTAAGTCTTTCAAATTTGCATTCTCCCCAAAAGTCCGTTCGAAAATCTTCATATCCCCCTCTTTATATTTATGATTTATGATATTGCAACAGCTGCTTTGGTTTCATGCATTTGTTTATACATGTACCGTGTTTGCAAGTTTTGCACCATGTGTTGCAAAGAAGATGATTAAAAATCTATGGAATAACAATTATTTCACCAAATGATTTTAAAAAGAACCCAATGATTTCGAGTTTTTCATTTAAACACCTATGATAACAATTTACTAGAATAATTTTAAAAAATTTAAAAAACATCAGTGATTGATTTAGAGAAAAGTAATGATATAGTTCGTACTTCAACAAGATTATCATTCAAAAAAGATTCATCTAGGATTCTTCATGAATTATTACTATATATATATATATATATATATATATATATATATATATATATATATTCAGTTTCCAAACAAAATAAAAGCTCTCTATCTTCTCTAATTTAAATTTTAAATAGACCGCGGAACATTAGCTGGCAAGATTGGAAAAATGCAGCTTACGTCATTTCTATCAGTTACAATCAAAACATTTAATGATAGACAATGGAATGGGCTAGTACAATTCGAAGCGGACGACTGAGAAAACATTGGAAATGAAATTCTAGTTTGAAATTTATTTTCAATCCAACTCAGCTACGTTAGAGGGCAAATTATTACTGATTGACCCAGAAGACAAATACTTTCAATTTAGTTTAAAAATATAGTTTAAAAATAATATACTAGTATACATATGAAGATGTAAATCAGAATTTTCTGTCCAGCGTTTTAAAGAAAGATATTTGATTTCTGTTTGGTATAATTTATATACGGGGGGGGGGGGGCATAACGATCTTGGAAATAAATAAGAAAATTGTCAAACATTTTTCATTGAAAACTAAAAAAAGCTCTTGTTATCCTAAAAAATTAATTGGTACAAAGCATGAACTGATTTGACAATTTTTGACCCCCCCCCCCACCCCTTCTAGAATCAAATGGCCGTCTCCTGAAAAAATATGTCATCTATGACTTTTACCAGTGTTCTTAAGATTATATTATAGGCTATAAATTCATATCAATATAAATTTCAACCAACATGTATTTGGGAATTGAAATTATTTGTCTTTTGGGTCATACATTCACACTTTGCTTTTGAAAACAACTCAGGTGGATTGAAAATGAATTTCAAACTAGAATTTCAATCCAATGTTTTCTCGGCCGTCCGCATCGAATTGTACCCGCCCATTTCATATACTATTGGACCTTAGTACTACAATGTGAAACAAAATAACTTGCTTTAGATTCTATCGACTGCATACTAGTATATAAAAGATCAATTTCGTTACAATTATAAGTATTCACCATGGAGTACAGATTCCTTGTTACTTGTCTTTTGGTTTTAAATATTCCCATTCTCATTTCTGCAAAGTGCAATGATGGATATCGTAAGTTGAATTTTCAAGAGGCTTTTTTTAAAGAATTTAGATAAAACTTTATCTTATCATTTTTTAATCATTCTACACCAAAACGTGTATTTGCTATGCTTGATTTGAAAGGTTTTAAGGGTTATTTGTTAAGTATTGTGTTACGTTGTAAATTTTGCTTTTAATTACCGCCACCTGGTAAATTCAAAATTTGCAGCAATTGTTGTTTTTTAGGTTCCTGTAAGGATATATTATCCAGATACCCACAGAGCAAGAGTGGGGAGTATCAGCTGATTACTGAGGACAGACAGACGGTCACAGTCTTCTGTGAGTTTTCGTCAAGATTCCATGGTTACACGTACATCAAAGACTACCCAGGTTCCTCATTCGATTTGGGCGGACTTTACACAACATCAAAAGAAATCAAAGTTGTCCACCTTCGGACTTCTGGCAAGCGATATAGCACAACAATGGAAGAGTTAAATCGGGACAAGTCACAGGTTTCACTGAGTCTTCAGGTCGACAAAAATAAGGGCTTTAACACACCACTGAATGCTCCATTTCTAGGGAAATACATTTATGTTGGATTCCTCCCAAAAGACATTGCTGCGAACCGTAATACACAAGGATACCGTGCCGGATCGAAAGACTGGGAATTTAGAAACTGTGACGCAAATCCAAATTCTTACATTGCCTTTTTCTACAACAACTCACCTCTACCAATTCACAGCTATCATAGGCGTTGTTGCTATAATAGTTATATGCGAAAATGGATCGATGTTTCCAGGGACTATATTCTGCCTTTGCCAAGAGAGTACTTCAGGTTTTTTGAGATGCACATGGGAGGGTGTGGAGGATATGTCGTTCCCGGATTTAGTTCCTTTTCTGATATTGTAGGCGCCGTGCCTGGATTTCGTTTCGGTAGGGGTTGATTTTATTAATCATCGTATCTTTGCAAGCAAACTTTGGGGTGCATGTGAATGAACTTGTCTCTCCATCCGTTTGTCTTGACAGTATTTTGTGTTCTTGCCAGAATGCCCCGCCGAGGGTGTATTAGTAATGCAACATGAAAAGTTTTATTAGTGTAAGAAATTTGATGAGAATATCTTAAAAAGTTTCTTTACAATTCAAATTGAAACCTAGAAGGTTGGTTATTACAAGATAAGTTTTACCAAATAATGTATAATTGCATAAACTTACATAAATATATTTTAGATAGTTTCCTCAAAACAAAGAAAAAATGCAAATTTAGGAAAAGTGAGGTCAAGGTCACATAAATGTTCAAGCTCAAACGTTTTTGATGCTTTTGATTAGTTCTCACAAATACGTATCAGCGTATTAAGTTTGATAAAAATATTTCGTATGATTTTTAAAAAAACTAATTTAAGAAAAGTGAGATCAAGACCAAAGGAAAGGTCAAGGTAAAAATGTTGTGGTAGTTGAATAGCTTAACATCAGTTTGTATCAACACATGAAGGTTGATAAAAATATCTTGAATGGTTTCTTAACCAGTTTTTTAATTGTTCAACAACTTTCCACAAAATATTGCTTTTCTTAGTTTTGAACCATGTTATTTAAAAAAAAAATGATGCATTTATTTAGAAAGTGAATATTATTTTCGTCCAATCCAGGGTAATGCCATTTGTAATCTTTTTGTTTTTAATTAAGATTTGTCGTGTAAGGATCTTCAATGTGACAACGGTGGATTGTGTTTTATCTCAAATGGAAAACCATCCTGTCGATGTAAAAAAGGATACACAGGCGTCTCGTGTGAGCATAAGAGACCAAGTAAGACCATTTAATTTTCTTAAGCATTTGAATTCGATCGAGCTGTTCAAATTTGATTTTTTTTTTTTATTTTTCATCAATTTAGGATCATGCAAAGACATTATTCTGAGCAATCATCCATAGGCGAAGGAAAGTTTCAATTGTGAAAACGAGGGTCCAAGTCCCCTTACAAGGGGAGGGCTAAAAAGGACATAAAGTCCCCCCCCCCCCCAAGAATCTTTGGGTCAGAAAAAGCAAAACTTGAATGATCCTGAGGCAGTGTACACTTTACACTTTACATTTTTTTTTCAAATCATGCCCCCTGGGAGTAAGGTGGGGCTACAATGGGTGATGATTATTCATATTCTTATAATGGAGCATCCTCAGGTAGTGTAGATTCAAGTTTGTTCAGATCTTGACCCTCTCCCTTCCCCATGTATCACTTTTTTATCTGAAACTTCACAATGACTGATTTTTGCATTTACCTTGCCAAAAGTCGCCCGCTTGGCGCAGTGGTTAGAGCGTCTGCTCTGGAGTCGCATAATTAGGAGTTGATCCTTATATCGCGGGTTCGAATCCCACTGTGGGACGTGGAGAGCGGTCCTTCGGTTGAGACCGTATAAACAGAGGACCCCAGTAGGTGCTGGCACGAAAAAGATCCCTCCCTGATCATGACCCTGAGTGCCGAGCATAGAGAAAGTTTGCAGCTCTCCACCGGCAAGTGGTGGTGTCTACATACGAGTGAAAAATTCTCGAGAGGGACGTTTAACAACATACAATCAATCAACAAATCTTAGCCAAGTGCTTAGATGAGCAATGGGCCTCTTGTTATTCTTCCTCTGATTGGTACGTCTTTGTCCATGTTTCTTTTCAGATTCCTGTAAAGACATTGCTTTCTCTAGAGGTAGAGCTACTGGAGAGTACACGATTTATAACAGACAAAACCAACCCTATAAAGTGTTCTGTGAATTTCATCAGACCTTTGGTTACACGTTTGTATCAGACACAAATATGGCCGTCAACGTCGTTTGTTTGAAATCCGATCTCAAGTGTTGGTCCGACATTTACGACATGGTCAACAATACGACTCAAAACTGCAGCAGATATCATATTATAAGAACAAGCCTTTGACAGTTAAGTACAACTCAAATGCTGGATTCAACACTCCGGTAAACGCCAGACGGATGGGTCCATATCTCTATCTTGGCTTCTTGGACGCAAATACAGCAAGATCCAGGTCGACACAAGGCTACAGAGTAAATGAGGCCGACCAAACCTTTCGTAACTGTGATGCCAATCCTAACAGTTACATGGCTTTCTATTTCAACAAGGGAAATAAGTCTCCCGTTGGATACTACAGGAGATTTGGTTACACACCATGGATGAGGAAATGGATCGACGTAGGCGTACCTGTAAATCGGGCCAACCAACTTCCAAAGTCATACTTTCTCCAGTTTGAAATGCACATGGGGGGTTGTGGAGGATATGTGGTGAGCGGATACAATACCCTTGCAAGTATTCGCGGTGTTTCTCTGGGAATGCGTTTTGGTTAGTAACTTTCAAAAACCTTTTTCAACTTAACTTTCAATAATGAACATGTAATTTACATTGAATTTCTTTTCAGAATTATGAAGTTTTGAAACGGAGCGGGAGAAAGAAAACAAAAGATGAGATAAAAAATAATTTGAATATGAGTATCAATATACAGTTTTCGTAATAAAAACTGATATTTCTTATATTCTGTGTTGTAATGTTGTAGCACTTTTTCACTATACATATATATCCAGCTTTTAACGAATGTATAAAATATACATATACATAATATAAAAATATAAAATAATGTATAAAAATAATATAAAATATGTTGATCTATCATCAACATATAAATAGAAACCAAGTGTTTTTAAGTCTTTATAATTTCATCAAAAAAACTTGCGGCTCAGAACCTATAGGAATTTTTGAAAAGCGTTCAGTTCCTGCATGCCCTACAGAAAGACAAGGAATTTTTAAAATTAATCCCAATTCAATTTTGCTTGTCATCACTGTGAATTAGAAAGTTATATTCTAAAATCATATCCTTTTTTCAGATTGTGCAAAGAAGGTAAAATTACAATTGACTTATGCAATTATCATTTAATTCTTAATTAGAATTTACTTGTTTCATTGACATTTTGACATTTTACAACAGGAGATTCTCTAAAATTGCTGACATAGAGCAGATCCAATGACTCTAGACATAGTATGTCATACGTTTTTTTTCACTGGCTTCCAAAAATCCGGGTCTCTATATATGAAAATGTACACGGCATGGATTTACAGAATTTCCATGCCTATAAGACGAACATCGCACGCCTTTCTGGCACGCCTGAAAATTTTTTGCGAGGATTTTTTTAACGTGAGAAAAATGATTAGCCAATATCCCATGCATTGTCCGTAATCGGGCCTTTTTTTGCACTGTTTTCCAAAGGAGCAGGAATGCTATAGTTACTGGTATATGGAAGCCTACTGTGGGTCCCATTACGGCGGGGGGGGGGGGGGGGGGGGCATCATCACATCATTTGAACAAACTTAAATCTACACTAATTAAGCCTATTTTCACATTAATATTTCTATTTCAAACTTTTATCTCCAATCCTGGCCTCGACCTGCCCACAGGGACCATGATTTTAACAAAACTTGAAACTATTCAGGAAGATTTCAAAGACGTCGGGCGACAGGTCATCAAATAAGCTTACTTGAACCTTTGGTAAGGTGAGATAAATATTTGGGTTTCACCGTTATACATGTTAAAATATGAAAGGAAAGGTTCAAGATTTCGAAAAGAAATCTTGAACATTTTCTTTCAGAGAGACAAAAACATTCTTATGATTCGGAGACATAGATTCTTCCCCCTTGGCGGAAGCAAACTTTTATTTACCTGTATTTTAAGGACATGACACTTTAAAAAGTTAATAAAGATACATGTTGTTGTTTCACAGTTTGTACGGGCTTTATTATTGTTTTGATATTCCTTTAAAGCCATATAAGAAAACATGTACATATGAAAACATATTAGTATATTTATTCATAGCTGCAGATCTGTAGCCCTCCGAAAAAATAATTTGACAGACCGGAGAGCTACAGTGCCACCCATTGAAATAAAACTGTTTATTTATTGCACACAAAAAAGTGCGCTGTTTATCGATTTATTTCTCCATGTTTTTAAAACTATAATCTCAAAATATTACTAACCGTGTATTCCTAATATAATATTTCACTGTTTCCACAACAAAACATACCTTATAGTTGTTGTTTATAGCCCTCCTTTCTCTGAAATCGAGATCATCGAAAATTTCGTCTGTTTATACTGTCATTTTGGTTTGTAAGATAATTCGGCCCAACGCGCTTCCTATATAGATGTCGACTACAAAAGTACTTGTTAGAAGAGTACAGAATTTTTTGAAATCTAAAGTTTTTGCAATTGAGGTAAGAATTTGGAAGAATTAATCCATACATAAGCGCAACTTTTTGTGCGCAATAAATATACAGTTTTTTCAATGGGTGGCTCTGTAGCTCTCCGGTCTATCAATATATTTTTCGGAGAGCTACAGTTCTGCAGCTAATTTATTCAAATACACACCTTCTCTCATACATCATTTTCACTGAATACACTGCACTTCCTATTAAGTGAATGAATCATTAATGTAAATGAAAAACATGTCCAGAAAATGTATAAGAGCTCTTTGGGAATTTCAATTTTTAAAATTTTGTTTTTTAATAAAAAAAAAATATGGATACTAGTATTTTGGGAGAATGCATTCTGTAAATGATCATATTTCTAAAAATATCGACGATTAAAAAAAACAATGAAATGACTGATGAAATCGCATTTTTGATGCTACGTGTTCTTGCATTTTAAATAAATGTTAAATATTGTCCTGGACACTTAGACACCCCTACGGATTTTTAGAAAACAAGAAACCTGAAAACATACCACTTTTCAACCAATCCCTGTGATAAATTTTTATGTATGTGTTCATTCAAGCTAATAGTTTTTGTGATAGGTTGTTTGTTTGTCAATGTGAGTGCTTCTTGAAATAAACAAAATGTTTTGCTGCATCTTTACAAATACTTCAATTTATAATTTGTCATGTTAAGACGTGCAAAACAATATTATTACATCCGTAAGAATGCGTCAGTGGCAAAGCGAGAACGCCTTACAATGAAACGACAGAAGTCGAAAAAGAACAATTTCAAAATAGTAGTTCTTAATGGAAAATCCCACCTTCGGTGTTTTAAAAAAATATAATACAATTTTCTGAAATAATCCATTCCCAAATTTTACCCATATTCAAGTACCTATATATAAGGGTTATATGGATAGCAACAAACAACTAGACTATTGTAAAGTCAAGACGATGCATTTCAGACCGACTATCACATTAACCCTTTTGACTTTAATTTTTTTGGACATTGCCGCCTATTTGTGCAAGCCCAGTAAGTAATTTTATAATGGTATTTTTAACATTCTTGGAGAACTTTGATGTGATTTTTTTTCTTCGCTCTTATCATGATTTCAAAGCATTTTATTCATCATTATTGATACGGATATTACATTTTGTAGGCGAAAATTAGTATTTGAATGAATTGCAATTGTCACAATTATGATACGTTTTAATTAAAGGTTTTTATTAGCCAAATTCTGGAGAAAGTGGGGATTTGATATTATTTTCTTATTATTGTTTTTACATTGAGGTTCAAATCAGTTGGTGTTTATTACTGTTTTATCGTGTTTTATCATTGAGTTTTATTTAGATATAAAAATACAGTACACGTATAGATTTGGGGAAGAATAATAAATTCAGGCTGCTTTGTATCTTTTTTATAAAGAATATGCTTGTTGTTTGAGTGCTTATCACACAGACTTGCACTTATGCATCATCTTCACGAGGCACTGATTTACTAACAAGAGGCCCAAAGGCCACAACGCTCACTTATGTACAATGCAGTAAAGGTTACCAGTACCTATGGTCCTACTGATCTTTATTTTTTATCTATTCATATGTAGGACTTTGAGCATATATCATCTCCCCACCCTACCCTCGGAGTCATGATTTTAACAAATTTGAATCTATACAACCTGAAGATGATGAAAATCATATAAATATGATTTATCAAAACTGCTATTGTTAAGAACAATTTTTTATGTATTACTATATAATTGTATTACTTTGATCACCAATCACCAGATTTCTCCCCTTGTCATACTTATTGTTCTTTGTTGAACGGCCTCATGGGTCGTCCGGGATGAGTAAGCAAGTATACTTATTGTAGTCTTCAAAACAACAACAAGGCAATTTTTTCGAAATAAGGCAAGGTCTACACGAACTGGTAAAATAAAATTAGGAGGGCCGTTCAAAAATTACGCGGACTCTGCTATTATTTACTCTTCCAGGCGTCATATAGTAATGAAATTTCACAGAAATATGTATCTCAAAGATTCCAATGTACTTTTTGCCAAATTTATCTATTTAAAAAAAAAAATCACCTAAAATTATCGCTGTGTTGATACCGCTGATGGAGAGGTACGGAGCACGACAAAAATTTTAAAACAAAAACATGCGGACTGCAAAATTAAACTCAGTAATTTTCTATAATTCGCGATATTTTTCTACAATTTTCTCAAATGTATCTTTATATTATTCTATTATTAAGCTTTAAGATTTCTGAGGTGATATTTGAAGTACTAATAGAAATATAATGATTTTTCTCCAATGCAATGTCTGTGAAAATGACCGTGAAAATGACGTTTCCTGAATTGACGGAGCACAACCTTTTTGTTAAATTATGTGTAATGCTCGAGATATCGCTAACATAGATCCAAAATATGTATAATAAAACATGTAGTAAACTAGCTAGGGTATTCGTGACATTTATCTACTAATAGCAAAATTGAATTTTAAACCGTTATACCTCTGTAAAAAAGCTATACGGGAGGACGTAAAATTATCGACGAAAACTATATCGGGACTGTAAAGAACGTGATTGAGAGTCACCAATGTCACACTACGTCTAATAAGTACCAGCAGTTTTTGATTTTAAAACAAAAAAAGAATAATTTTTATGTTTTGTTTGTTTGTCTGTTTTTTTTTTAAAAGGGGGGGGGGGGAGGGGGTTATTGATTTTAAGCTTGACAAGAAATGGTGTATCTGAGTAGATAAGGTAAGTTAAACTGTCTGTACAGGTATTCTTGGGAAAATGTTGAGAAAATAAAATGTTTTTTTTTATAATGCCCGTGACGTCGAAGATTTTGCTGCTCCGTGACTTAATGATATGTCCTAATAAATCACCCCAAATTGATATCAATGTACAACATTTTGATATGAAATTTTGAAGACCACAAAAGTAAAGATTCTTTTATATTATGTGTGACATTTTGCCCGATTATGTCGTCAAATATTTTTTCTGTGCAACAAGTCGGCGTAATTTTTTAACGGCCCTCGTAAGTGATGAAAAATTATATTAGTTTTTGAATTACCTGAGCTGAAAGCTCAAGTGAACATCTCTGATGACATTCTGTCTGTAATCCGTCCGTATGTCCGTCCGTCTATACACTTTTCACATTCTGACTTGTTTAGAACCACTTGGCCAAATTCAACCAAACTCGACAGAAAGCATCCTTGATGAAGGGGATTCAAGTTTGTTTAAATGAAGGGCTACGTCATCATTCGAGTGGGTTAATTTGAAAAAAATCTTCCCAAGAAGAGCATAACCATGATAGTCATATTATAATGGAAGCATCCCCAGGTGTATAGTGAAGATTCATGTTTGTTCAAATCATTACCCCCTGAGGGTGGAGTGGGACCACAACGGGGGATTAAAATTTTACAAGAGGCCCAGGGGCTACATCGCTCGCCTGAGCCAATCGGCTAGGAAAAAGCACAAATCAGATCAGAATTGAAAAGTTTACTGAGGGGTTGGAATGGAGGGGGATGAGGGATGGGGCTTGAATTTTAATACTACTTGAGAATGCCTCCATATCAATTCTGCATATAACTTCTTGAGAAAAAGATTTTTATAGATTTTTTTAACATTTTGTTTGTATATATTACTTTGTAATAATTTGAATTTGACACCCCATTGTTTCCCTCCCTACCCAAAGGGTACTCATGATTTGAAAAAATTTAAATCTTCAATACATGAGGATGCTTACATATCAATATGACTTAACATAGCTGTTCTTTTATTGAGATTATCCCTTTATTTTCCTATGTAAAACTTTGATCCACCATTGAGACTTTGCAGTACTTGAGAAGAAATTTTTAAAAGATTTCCTATATATTCCTATGTAAAACTTTTATCGCCCATTGTGGCCTCACCCTACCGGGTCATGATTTGAACAAACTTGAATGTAAACTATCTGAGGATGATTCATCATGAGTTTCATCTTTCCTGTCCCAATGGTTCTTGAGAAAAAGATTTTAAAAGATTTTTCCTGTATATTCCTATGTAAAAATTTGATCGCCCATTATGGCCCCATCCTACCCCTGGGGGTCATGATCTGAACAAACTTGAATGTACACTACCTGAGGATGATTCAACATGAGTCTCATCTTTCCTTTCCCTATGGATCTTGAGAAGATTTTTAAAAAATGCCTTAATTTTTCCCTAATTCATAAATATCTCTCCCTTACCCAAGGATACTTTGTAACAAGTTTGGTTGAAACTGGTCCAGCGGTTCTTGAGAAGAGGATGAAAATGTGAAAAGTTTAAAACAACGACGCCATCGACAACGACGACAGACAACGGACAAATTTTGATCAGAAAAGCTCACTTGAGCCTTCGGCTCAGGTGAGCTAAAAAGGAATATGTAGGGGAAATCTTCTGCTTAATAATAATAGAATCATTTTAAATATTGATATGGAAACAATCTCAGGTAGTTTAAAATTCAAGCCTCACCCCCATGTAAACATAACAAATCAAAAGCATAATGTCGACATATTTGCCACTCATATTAAAATATGACACAGTCCAATATTTATTATCATTTTTTTATTTATATCAATGCAGGATCATGCAAAGACATTATTCTAAGCAAACCCAACGTAAAAAGTGGAGAATACAGAATATACACAGATGACGGAATAAGCTTTCCTGTTTTCTGTGAGTTTACTTCAGATTCACATGGCTACACGTACGTTAAAGACTTTTCAGGAAATTCTTTCCATCTAAATAACATTTTATCAAACACGAATGAAATGAAAGTGGTTCACCTTCGGACCTCCGGCAAAAGATACAGCACAATAATGGAAGAACTCAGCCGGTACAAATCCAGGTATTCATTAAGTTTTCAAGTCAACAAAAATACCGGCTTCAGTACACCGCTAAATGCACCATTTCTGGGGAAATACATTTATGTAGGATTCCTTCCGGTTGCCTTTGCTTCAAATCGCAATATCCAAGGATACAGAGCAGGATCTAAAGATTGGGAATTCAAAAATTGTGATGCAAACCCAAACTCTTACATCGCCTTTTTCTACAACAATACTAAACTCCAAACGCACAGCTACCACATGTCATGTTGTTATAACCAATTCATGCGCAGATGGATCGACGTCTCTACAAGATATCACCCAAGTATTCCTTCCAGCTACTTCAGGTTTTTTGAGATGCACATGGGAGGGTGTGGAGGATATGTCGTTCCCGGATTTAGTTCCTTTTCTGATATTGTAGGCGCCGTGCCTGGATTTCGTTTTGGTAAGCTTTAGAAATGTAAAATCAAAAAGAATATTCAAACTTAATTAACTAATAAATGTATTGCAGTTTTTTTTTATACATGTTCTTTCAAGATTTATCATGTGAGGATGTACAATGTCAAAATGGTGGAACTTGTTCGATGAGGAGAGGAAGGCCTTCCTGTTCGTGTAGGCCAGGATACATGGGTTTTCAATGTCAAAGCAAAGAACCAAGTAAGTTTGCTGTTGATTAATGCTTCATTATGATCTTCTCTTAAAATTGTGCTGTTAATTATAATTTCATCTTATAATACTTTTCATAGTTTAATTTTCAGTCAAAAATACTATGAATATGAAGGTTACTTGTATATATTTTCATCTCTTTCTTGCTCTCATGTATGCATTAAGAAACCTTTTATTTGCTTCACTTTAGATTCCTGTAAAGATCTTGCGTTTTCAAAGCGTAGAATAACTGGAGAATACACTATTTACAACAGACAAAACCAAACCTATAAGGTGTTCTGTGAATTTCATAAGACCTTTGGTTACACATTTGTCTCGAACACAAATGTATCCGTCAACGTCGATGATTTGTTTGAAATCAGATCTCATGTTTTGGTCCGACACTTACGACAAGGTCAACAATACGACTCAAAACTGCAGCAGATATCTTCATACATGAACAAACCACTGGCAGTAAAATATAACTCAAATGGTGGATTCAACACTCCAGTCAATGCCAAACAAATGGGCCCATATCTCTATCTTGGCTTCTTGGACGCAAATACAGCAAAATCCAAGTCGACACAAGGCTACAGAGTAAATAACACCGACCAAACCTTTCGTAACTGTGATGCCAATCCTAACAGTTACATGGCTTTCTATTTCAACAAGGGAAATAAGTCTCCTGTTGGATACTATAAGAAGTGTTGTTACACGCCATTGATGAAGAAATGGATTGACGTAGGGGTACGTATGAATCAGGCTATTCAACTTCCACAGTCATACTTTCTCCAGTTTGAGATGCACATGGGGGGTTGTGGAGGATATGTGGTGAGCGGATACAATACCCTTGCAAGCATTGACGGTGCTTCTCTGGGAATGCGTTTTGGTGAGTATGCTTCAGTGCACTTTTTAAAATATATACTTTCTATCATGAGCATTTAAAAGAAGTCCCATTATTTCACATTTATTTTTTTTTTCAGAATTATGAAGTTATGGAACCAGATGCAAGAAAGAAAACTGAAAAAAAGAAACCAATTTGAATATATGTACATTGTATACATATGAATACAGTTTTAATTTTTAAAATAAATATCTCAAATTATGGGTTGTGCTAGCAGTCAAATTAAAGATATATCATTCTGGTATTTCATCAAAGACTCCGCATTTTACATGAAAATGATACTGAAGATGAATATCATTATTTTGTTTTATTTTCTTAAACAAATGGAAAATACAAATGGACGAGATCGAATATTGTAACGTTTACAAGCCAAATTTTCCAGGATTTGACGAATCTAGTCACACGTGCAGTTTTTTGACATTAGTTTCCAAAAATTACTTGTCTCTTTATAGTTATAAAAATTGACAAAAAGCCAAGAGATAAAATCAAAATAATTTGGACAATGTCCCTTGCGTTGTCCGTGCTCCGGCCACTTTTTGGCATGGTTTCCAAACATATTTTACTTATAGGACCGGGGATGGTACATGTATAGTCACAGGTTTCTTGAAACTGTGTCCGTGCTTGCCGTGTCTAAGCAGCCCGGACTGTTTCAAATGGGAGGGCACTGTCCATCAGAAAATGACGCAGGGTTCATAGATTTGGGACATTTACCTCGAAATGACATGATCTGGAATAGGGAAGGCAATAGACACAGCCAAATGTATAAAATAATCTTCACATAAGATTGCATTGGTAGACAGCCAGCTAAACATGGAAGCAAGTATCAATCCAAACCAGGCTAAACAGTCCCTTGAGAACATCTTCGGGCGAAGTTCCAGGAATCTAGTAACAGGTAACATCAAAATTCCACAGTGAAAGATGAAAGAGGCACACAAAGTGAAGTCACATCAAGGTTAAAGGTTCAAGCTAGGAGATATTGTGTACCGCCAAAACTGTAAAATACTAATACTGCAAAAAATTGAACTGAAGGAATTGAATTGGACAGAAAACTTGAATTGAAATGCAGTTCTGTAGAGGACGATTTAAGACGTGATAGTTTTTGATCCATCAGTTTGCCTGCCTGTTTGTCTGTTACTAGTAATCTGACTACCAGTATTAGTATTATTTTCCGCAATAATTTTTATTGGTCCGAGTTATGGATTTAATATTCCGCGAGTAAATTCCTTTCGACAAGACCTTTCCTTGGGTACCAGTATTCTAGACCTCTTGACTAAGACCCTAGCGATTGATCCATTATTGCAGAGTACATTTGTACTCTTTAACCACACTCGAATATTAAAAAGTTGATCCTTCAAACTTCACATAAATTATGTATGTCACAGTCACTCACAACTAATGGCTGAATATCATCACACAGTAGATTGTTTGATGAAACATCTGTAGTATCACATGCAAGTGTTTCAGGGTCAGCTTGCTGCCTTCAGTAAAAAAGTGCTTTGGATAAAAAATTCTGAATAATATAATGATAGCAGAAAACTCAATCTTGGATGTAGAGGATCTCCTTTGACAAATGTACATGTAAAATATTTCCTTTTCTTCACGTTTCCACTTGTGTATTCTACTTAACACTATGGTATTATCATGTGCTCCATCATATAAAACAACAAAAAAGTAGATGTTTTACGTTTATTTGAAATACTGCAGCAAAAAACACTAGAAACTTAAGAATTGTATAGGGCCTTAAACCATCGACTCAATTTCCAAAAGTGACCCTGCATTAAATTTCTTGAAGATTATGCTGAAAGATAACTGGAATTGAAATGCAGTTCTGTAGAGGTCAATTTGAGACCTGACCATTTTCCGGCGAAAGAGACTGGACTGGAAATATCAATATAGCGATAGGCTACAAATAACTCCATCCAGGTCACCACCAGAAGTATAAGGAAATACTGCAGTCAGTCAAGGGCAACTCTGAGCGCACTCGGGACATCATAACAATACCTGTCGGGTAGGGGGGGTCTAAATAAGCCGACAGCTTCAGTCTCTCAAAAGTACTAGTATACTTATGACCATGGCATCACAGAAAATGTCATCATCATCATCTTATTTCATTATGATATGTATAATCGCCGGAGATAATCGTGGCTAATAAGTGAAGAAATTAACTGGTCTAATCGGATTCAGTTTTTATGCCTTCTAGATTTTTTGCTCCATCAGTCCGACTGCCTGTTTGTCTTTTAGTAGTAATCCATTCGTTAAAATATTTTTCCGCAATAATTTTTTGATTAGTCCTTGCTATTGCTTTCATATTCCATGAGTAAATTCCTTGTGGCAAGACATTTCCTTGGGTACCAGCATGTTCAACCCCTCGACTTTGATCTTAGAGTATGGTCCATTTTGGCAAACTTTAACCAGACTCTAACATTGAACATTTGATGCTATGGCTTTCATACAACTAATGACTGAATATGACTGTTGCACTGACAGAAGACATTCAGCTCAGTTAGAAAAGAGTTATCAGTTGTCTGATTTCAACAGTCTTGCAGTAATAGTGAAGCCGTGCCTCATCACACAGTAGATTGTTAGATGAAACATTTGTATTATCACATGTCAGGGAGTTTCAGGGTCAGCTTGCTGCCTTCAGTAAAATAATGCTTTGGACACAAAATTCTGCATAATAATTACAGAAAAATCAATCTTGGCGCAGAGGATCTCCTTTGATAAGTGTGTTGTAAAATCTTTCACTTTCTTTACGTTTCCACTTGTACACGTCTTCCACTTACTAGTAACAGTATGGTATTACCATCTGTTCCAGCATAAAAAACACAACAACAAGGGTAGATGTTTTTACGTTTATTGGAAAATCATGCAAAACTGATAAAACAAACAAACAGGCATAACATACGAACAAACGAAATACCAAAAATATCAATCGAAAATAAGAAAGGTTAAGGAAAACTTTAATCAAAAGTATTTACAGTTACAGTGATTAAATAAAAAAGAACTATGTATAAATATATACAAAGAGGTATAGCATCACTTACCTGTGTGACAATATGTAAACCCCAGAAAACTAAACCAACCCAAACCACAAACATCTTACGTCGTAATAAAGCCACACAGGTAAAAATTCCTAAACCGGCGCGGAGCTCACAAGCTCAGGGAAGCGAACATCTGCATCAGGCATTCCATCTCAGTTTCCATCAGAGAAAACTACAAAACAGAATTACTGCAGTATAATATAACAATTTAGAAGAATAATTTAATGGATTGTATATTCCAAGATATGTAAAGAAGATTGCTTTAAAAGTACGGTCAAAATAAAATTTGTTTACCAAAGCAGTCTTTTGTCTCTTTGATGGTTCACATGGACTACTGGGCCTCTTCCTTTTCCGAGTGGACTTGTTCTAGAATAAGAAATACTAGTAAATTGTTTAACAACAAAAAAGACATATATCCTTCAAACAATTACTTAATGTATCTGAATTTAATTAGGACTTGATCCAATACCTCAACCCCTGTCTGCTGTTTCTCTGTGCAGCATGAAGAGGGAGAACGCAGGTCACTGATCTGGCTGGCACCCCCGGGGCTGTCTCCTTCTGTCTGGTCCTCTACCTTGCTCTTGTGGGTCTGGCTGGTACCCCCGGGACTGTCCCCTTCTGTCTGGTCCTCACTCTGTCTGCCATTGGTCATCTGGACAAGAAGACATTTTGTTTTAATGAATATTTGGCATATAACTTTTTTCATTTCTTTTTTTATCTTTCTTACCTGCCTTAAAGCAGCTAAGATTGACATTTCCTACTATATTATTTGTTTTAAAGTCGATAAAATTTTGATTTTTAGTATTTTTTACATAATTTAAACATTTCAAAAGTTTTTCTTAAATTTTTGGCTGATTAATTCCTGAGAGAAATTTGAAAATACACCCACCCTGTCAGTGGTGGTCTTTATTTTGTCAGAGGGAGGGAGGGGAGGAACATCAGAAGCCGCAGGTGGGGTGGGCTCTCCATCATCAGGAGGGACATCAGGGGCTGAAGAGGATCCAGCTGTGCCAGTGGTGGGAGAGGATCCAGCCGTGCCAGTGGTGGGAGAGGATCCAGTCTCCTGGGAAGAGGGTCCTAATGTGGGATCCTGTGCAAAGAAAGATGAAAATCTATATAAAGTTCTTAAAACTGATGATAATAACTAACAATTTTAATGTATGATAAAATATACACTGGTATGTCAATGATCGAAATTATGATAGAAGATACATACTTGTACTTCATCAGTAGCATGCGTCTCTGGCTCTGGTGTGGGCTATTAAAAGGAAATTGGAGAAAGGAATATTAACACTTATTCACTAATAAAACAATTTTACTATGGAGGGTATTTCCCAAGTCCAGATAATTAATTTAAAACTAATAATGATCAAAGCTTGATAAAAAAACTGCCTTCAAATATAAAAGTGTTAAATATTGTTCAATTCAAATGTGACATTGACTATAAAATATCATCCTATACTGTTTAAGTATGGTAATTTACATTGTATTTTTACTTCACATTTAACAGTCCTATAATTAGTGATGAAAAAATAATTTACCTTTTGACATTTTACCCATAATTTCATACAACTGCTTGCCCATTATTTCTCTCTGATCCAAGATGCTGGTACAGGAGAAGTACGCTACCGCAGTTTGAAATCGGTTTTTGCTTAGCTTCGATCTGTATTTTATTTAAGGTGTGGAAATTTTTCTATCTTGTAAAAACTTGTAATAAATCATTAATTTCATCCACCAACCTATCTTGCAATTATAGTGATAAGAGTGCTGTGTTTACCTTTCTCACCCACACCATGTCCCTCCTCCATACCCTGTTTCTCCGCCAGTAATTCCTCAGAAACGGGGGTGGGTCATGCTATAAAACATTAGTTCATACTGTTTAAACTCTATATTATTCAAGTTACTGTAATCAAGAAAAAAGATGTCAAAAGATTTCATTTTGTGATATTTTTAACTACATGTAGTTTTTTAACTTATCAGTTTTCAAGGTTTTCTGTCATAACCTTCAATTGATTAAAATACAAGGAGAACCTCTGAGCCTCAGCTATACCTGTTTGGGTACTGGGAGCGGTGGTGTCTTTGTGGGGTTGTCCCTGTGTACCGGGGTAGGAGGTGGCACTGCCTGCTGCTGAGTCTTCTCCTATAATACATCATATATTTATAATTATCAATAAGTGATCATTTATACCTCATACATGTACTTAATGTATTTAATTGATTCATTCATTATTTTTAATCATCCTTCCTCCATAGATTAATGCTATTCCTCTTTAGTGATTTCTGATACTTTTTTTAAGTTAGAAAAAACTTGTATATCTTTTTTTAATTACTAGCCCCATCCCACCCCTTGAAATTAATTCGAGCTTTAAACTTACCTCTCGTATCCACTTCTTGTCTTTTCGCCAAACACGGTTACATGTCCAAAACCTCTTCTTGTTTGGAACGACCTACAAAACAAAGAGAATCAGTGTTGCACCTGTACACATTTATACATGTACTATTATACAACATGCATAAGATATTATCCACTTATTATAAACATTATACATTTGAATTCCATATTCCTGTACCCTACCTCGTCAGACACCAGAGGTGGTGGTGTTCTGGTCTCTGACAAGTCCTCGCCTGGCTCAGCTGACTTCTGAAATATATAAATTAAAATTATGTGTATGTATTTGATCTATCTCCCCTTCCCTGTTTAATCAACAATACTGTAGGACATGAGAATGTTTAATTGTTTATCATTCAACACACCTGTTGTGATACCGGTGACTTCTGAGGGTACGTCAGACCCTACAAAAAACAATTTTAAATATTCATATTAATTTAAAAGTTTCAATCAGTTTATGAAATCAGAATAATTCTAAAAATAATATTAAATTTATATTTACCTCTCTGGTCCATTTCTGGTCGCGTCTCCACACTCTGTTATATGGTCGCCACCGTCTCTTCTTGGGTACAGCCTACAAAGTAAATATAGTATAATATTTACTCTTTACCTTTAATAAATAAGCACTCTATAAATGAACATTTGATAATTAACACAATTTTATGAATTATAACTGAAAACTATCATAATTATACAAAGTAAAATTACAAAAATACACTCGAATAAATAAAAACAAGTGAGTATTATTCACTTTTTTTGTTAGCCACAATATACCTGGTCAGGCGAGTTTCTTCCTCTTGATGTGGCCCCATCTGGGTTATCACGTGTCTGAAAAATATGTTTTATATATAATTATACATGTTATAACAGTAATATATTTGATAATAATATACACATTATACATATTTATAAAAATTCAAAAATTTTTAAAGATGTAATTTTAAAGCGGATAACGAATACATCGATAATGAGAAAATGATTAGACCTCAGTAACTGACTACAGTTCTACAGAATCAACACACCTGTCTGGGTGGTGGCGCCACCTGCTTCTGAGGTCCAGAAGAGACCAGTCCCTAAAATAAAGAAAAAATAATAATTTACTGTAATTTATATTCATTCAGAAAAAATGTTTTAACCAGTTTAACAAACCTCCATACTCATATTTTTATAACTTTCTGTCTGTGTTGTATGATTTTTTCATTTGTATTGTATGATTCCTTATTTGTATTGCAAAATTTATAATTTGTATTCAATAACATTTCATTCGTAAAATTGTATTTTATAAAGAAACTTTACCAATAAAGAATTGTTGCAACAAAATGTGAAATATCCTTTGAACTTTTGAACTGCGTCATACATATTATGGTAACAATTAACCATGACCTTGATTTTCTAACAAATTTTAATACTTGCACCTCCAACTCCAACCCCCCAACGCCCACCCCTTTACCCCGCAAAAATATTTAAACAAGATGCTGTTGTCAGTAGCGACGTCTGGATAATGTAGGATTAGGAAAATAATTTGCTGCCCTGAAAAATTCTTATCAAATTTCTTTATTCTGAAACTACTACTTTTAATATCACACTACTCAACGCGTTATCGGCAACTCGGTTGTTATCGGACACTCGGTGCAAGAAAAGCAATGTTTAGAAAATGTGGGTAATTTTAAATTTCATATATCAACGATAAATTTGTATTTCAGTAAATAAAGTTTGTGATCTATGACAGATAATTCATTATACTTTCAGCAGCACAAAGCACAAACTAAATCACTCTCTTTCAAAAGATCTACAGCTCTTTCAAATGATATTTTACAAAAATTTCGGACTATGTCATCACATTTTAACTTCTCTAGAGTTCAAAACTAGTTTATTCTATTAAACAAACTGATCTATTTATTCTATGGACAATTAGATACCTTTAGATCAGCAAACTGAGATTAAAAATCCAAATTAAAGGTTAGTAAACAGTCTTTTAAAATGTCTCGTTATATATAACATGTTATCGTCAACTCGGTTGATGTTGCCGGATACTTCAGTTTTACAGTGTATGTTATAAACTCAGGTTAAAAAGTTTCCTTTAGCTTCATAAATAGATTGGAAAATTCCATTATAATCTGCCAATTCTTGAAAATAGCAAACGTAAAAGTTTGTTTTGATATAAATGTATATAAATAAGATTAATAATTATAAATTTATTATAGAACTACTCATTAATAATTATAAATTTATTATAGAACTCATCTGTTCAACCATTTTTCTTGTTTTCCATTCAAGATAACCTCTTGGAAACTGCTTCAGGCAGTTTCAAACATAAATTATCATGTTTAATTAATGATAACAATTTTGCTTTAGTCTTCCGATATAGTTTACATGTATTACATTATTATGAGAAAAAAAAAAGTTCTTTCCCCCATATCCCCGGGTTATTTTTTTTGTCCAAATGTTATCGTATTATCACTTCACAGTTACACATATATAGCAGGTATCTTTTATGAAACAAGTTATGGTCACACGTTAGCAAAGAATGTATATTTTTACTTAAAATAGAATCACCCAGTTTATAGGACATTTTAAATACTTGATCATGTGATCTTGTGTCAATCAGACAGCTCTCAACATTAAAGAAAAATAATAATTCTTAATTCTTTTTTATACAATGTAATATGGATATGTACATGTAGTAGATTAAAGAGACTATCCTTTAACAAAAAGCGTGGTTCAGAAAAAAATATTTAAAAAAATGAGTTAAGGGAACCGACTGAAATTTTACTGCGTTAGAAACGCTTTAAAAAAAAATATATAGCTTATTTTCCAACCGTTAAAAATATCTATTAAGGAGGAGGGGTGCTGGTTGATTCACTGCAGTTCCTCGTATTTTTAACTTTCTCTACAAACAGTTACAGATGTATTTGCGTTTTAAATTACAAGGGGGTGGGGGTGGTAGAGATTTTTTGCTTCAGTATAAACACCCAATAGCAATGCAAAATCCATGTCAGCCCCCCCCCCCCAATGAGCATTAGCGCAATCAACACATTGAATTCGAGCACACTGCAATTTTATCCGTATTTACGATTTAAAAAAAAAAAAATTTAAAGTCAAAATTTTGAATTTTATGTCATATATTTTGGTCTAACTACCTTTTTGGAAATTCACCTAACCACCCTTGAGTTTAAATTGTTTGTATGTACATACCAAACTGATAAATGTATTTGTGTTCGAAAGGTTGTGAGTTTGAAACTCAGCGGCGACTGACCTAAGTCGATCAAAATGGGTAGCAACTGTTTCTTCGCCATGCGTTCAGCAACTTATTTGTATGTTGTTTAACGCCCTCCTACGTTTTTTTCCAGTCATATGGAGACGCCATCACTTGCCCGGCGGAGAGCTTCAAAATTTGTCATATACTCAGCACCTATAGGGCCATTGAGCAGTGAGGGATCTTTTTTGTGCTAGCACCTACTGCGACGTCCCACTGTGGGATCAACGTAAGGATCGACTCCTTACTTGGCGACTCTAGAGCAGACACTCTAACCACTGCGCCACACAGGGGACCTCGGTACCATAATGAAATTTAAAACTTGTACCATATTTTCAGACAGGTCAATGCAGATTTCAGTGAGAAATGCCAAAAAAACACAATTTTTAAAAGTTATACATATTCTTAAAGAGGCATATATTATAGCCAAAAATTAGAATTTCGAGCCAGCCAATTTAAATATTTAGATTTCTTACGGATTTCTGTCGTTTCTTTGCGTTTTCCCTTAATTTATGACAACCTTTGTTTCCGATAACCAAAACCGAGTTATCCGATAACAAAGTGCATTATTCAACCGTATTTCCGATAACATACTGAAAGTTAAACTCGGGCAATTTTTGCTCTTTAATTACATGTTTGCAAGATTCTGAGGAAGTCTTCTTGTGGACAATCATTAAAGCAAGGTAAACAAGGATTTTGAAGAAAAAAGGCTATTTACAGCAATGCCAATCGGAGAAAAACTTGCAAAATATAACAAATTTGACTTTAAAAGTCTTCCAAAGGCTAACAAATGCTATACTAGTACGTATCGAGGCTTTATTTTGTATCCGTATTTATTTCTGTTTACAAAAAGCACAATGAATATTCTCTGTTTCTATTTTAGCAAAGTTTATTTAAAATAATTTACTAACCTGTCAAAAATTGTTATCAACCGAGTGTCCGATAACAACCGAATAGCCGATAACGCGTTGAGCAGTGTGAATATATAAACAAAGGAAATAATCGAAAATGGACGGTCAGTCCTTGTAAATCCCTGTGGAACATGCACATATATACATACAAACTCGTATTAACAGTCTTTACAGTTTATATGGAGAATGACATGAGATTAATGCAACGTACACGTAATATACTAGAAGCAGTTATAGTCATATCAACAATTTAAAAGTAACAAATCAGCAAATGACACAACATTACATGATCGAATCATTTCTAAGCGCGAGGGCTTTATAGATAAACTTCGCTAAATTACATAATTCTTGTACATTATTCACACTTAGCAACTGTATTAATTTGTACATAGATGGCCTATATAAATTAACACATTCTTAATTTACACAGATAGATGTACATATAAAATACATGATTACAAAATATCAAATCCCATATGCTCCAAAATTGGCAAGGATGACAAATTTTACAATACAGATTATGCATGATTAATTTTAACTGAAATAAAGGAAAGAAGATGCATGTTGTTTTGTAGTTTTATTTCAAAGAAATAGGATGCATGTATGTATATTGAAAGTAGACGGGTCGATGTGTAAAAGAATGGATGCTGACATGACATGTAAACTCCCCCCCCCATTTTTAATGTAAACTACAAATAAAATCAACAAGGATTGTTTACTAAACAAAATAAACGACACGAGGCATTACCCTCTTATCTTTGTTTCTGTGAACTTTTAGCGCCATTCTTTGCTTAGTTTGGGGGAACTTTACAGAAAATTCGGAAAGAAAATACATGTAAATGCGTCCGTTCTATATTCAACAAATATCGTGGTTATGAGATGTAACCACAACCAAAACTCACGTTAGAAAGGAACGCAATTTATGATTTACTAAAGAAACGGATTGTTAGAGACAATTTGAATATTTTTTCATAAATATAAACTGGGAAATTTCAGTGTTAAAAGTAATTTGTCACTTCAATAGAGATTCTTGATGACGACTATCTATCGACACGCCACTCTGTGACAAGCTTAATTATATTGAGCTTGTTTTAATAAAAACCGATTAACAATCATTTCTCTCTTTCAAGAAAAGCCATTTTTAACATATGTATATATTTTTCAAACTTAAAAATAACTGTTTAATACATTCATATCACTTTAATATTTACGTCAGAAGAATAATTTGATGAATAGAAAAAAAATAAAAAGTAACAATTAAATAAATGAATGCCCGGTAAATTAGTTAATAAATGATATATCATTTTTATTAAAAAAGAAAGTAAATAGAAATCAAGAGAAATCCATCCCTAGGGAAATTTCAGTATCTTTAGAAAATAACTTGTGTTCACATTTTGAAAAGTTAGAGAATTTCATACAGTACCTCATCAGGCACCAAGAGCGGTGAACCTCTGGTTCCTAACGAGTCTGGATCATCAGTCTTCTAAAATATAAATAAAAAGAATATTTATACCAACTGAGTTTTTACAGGGGAATCTAAATCTTAATTTTCTTATACGACATAATATAATTTATTTGGATTATACAGAAACAAAGCTATCCGTGGCTGTGATTGTTGTTGTTGTTGTTGTTTTTAAGGACTGGGGAGTGTATTGTAAATACATGTATGTTGCCATTAATTACTGAGTAAATGCAACTCATCAATGTCAGAAATTAACAGAAAAAAATTGCAGCTTATTTTTCCCTCAGTTCCAGGACGGCATTGCCTAAAATAGCCCTTCCTTATTTTTGTAACAACAAACTGTTTTACCAAAAAATTGCATTAATTGTTCTTTGAAACATTTGAACTGCATCATTGATAAAATAACGCACCAACTATAACACTTTGTTTGTCCCCCCCCTTTTTTTTTAAAAAAAAAAATATGTTAAAACAGGATGTCGTTGTCAATAGCGACGTCCTGGATAATGTAAAGCTAGGAAATTGCCCTGAAATTATGTTGTTTTTTCAATTCTGTAACTGCCAAAATAAGCTAAAATATCGTTTATCAAATTCATTCTCTTTCAAAATAAATGATTAGATTTAAATTCTGTACATTTACATATAGAGATATCCAATCTGTTCATAATATATCATAAATATACCATATCACCCAGGAATCAACGGTTACTAGTATACAAATATACATGATTACTTTTGACGGAAAAAATAAAGGAATACATATAGCAGTGTGCTTTTTATAATAATAATAAAAAAACAACATGATATTCTGAAGATGAACGGATGTGAGAAAGGATGGATGCTGACTATGGCATGATAGAAAACATACTCCTCCATTAAAAAAAATAATTAAAAACAAAGAATACAATTAATAGCGATTGATTTTTACTACACAAAATAAACGACATATGAGGCATTACCCTCTTATCTTTGATTCTGTGCACTTTCAGCATCATTACTTCGCTCAGTTAGGTAAACTTTGCAGAAAATTGGGAGAGAAAATAAAAGCGTCCGTTCTGTTCAACAAATGTCGTGGTTATGAGACGTAACCACAACACAACGCAAGCCTTACTAGAAACGTGATGTCATAATCGTAATGACGTAAGCCAATGAAAACTCACGTTAAAAAGGATCGTAAGTAATTTTATACGGGTTGCATTATTCTGAACATTTTTATGCTTTACTAAAGAAAACAAATTGTTTTAGACAAGGTGATTTTTTTGTAAAAAAAAATAAATTGGAACATTTCAATGTCATCAGTAATTAATCGTCACTTCAATAGAGTTTCTTGACGAAAAATATTGATTTCATAAAATATTTGTTAATCTACATGCCGCTCTGTAACATGCTTATATTGAGCATGTTTTAACAGAAATCTAATAAACATTCCTCTTTTTCAGAAAAGCCATTTCTAACACATGCATATATTTTTCAAATTAAAAAAAATTGTCATTTCATATCACTTATTTACATCATAGGAATAACTTAATAAATAGAAAAATTAAAAAGTAACAAATAAAGTTATGCCTGGCAAATGAATTAATTAATAAGTCAATTTATTTAATTGCAAAAAAGAAAGTAAATTGAAATCAAAGGGAAAATTATCTCCAGGAAAAGTTTAGTTTCTACAGAAAATAATTTGTGTTAGAAGATTTTATACAGTACCTCATCAGGCGCCAAGAGCGGTGAACCTCTGGTTCCTAACGAGTCTGGATGATCAGTCTTCTAAAATATAAATAAAAAGAACATTTACACCGATTTAGTTTTCACAGGGGAATCAAAATCTAAATTTTGTTACATGACATAATATATTAACTTATTTGAATTACATAGAAACAAAGCTATCTATGGGTGTGCATGATTATTTTTTTCTTTTACCGGAGTGGGGAGCGTATTATACATATGTTATATTTAATTACTGAGTACATGCAACTGATCAATGTCAGAAATTAATTTTTAAAAATGCAGAGTATTTTTCCCTTATTTCTCCCTGCATTACATAGAATAGTCTTTTCTTGTTTCATAGCACGATTTTGAAAGGGTTATAACAGATTTTTTTACTTTGTAAAAGTTGATAACGAATTTAATTTGTTATAACAGAAAATTGCCCAAGTCGTTATAACCTATTTAATGTGTGTGTATGTGTGTGTGTGTGTCGTTATAATCAAACTTTTTTCACTAACAATAGTCTTTTTTAAGCTTACAATACTATATATCCTTCATATTACTTTACTTTAGTAAAAAGGGGGGGGCAACCAGCCTTTCAATGAACACTTTCAATAGTAAAAGTATTTTTGGCAAAAAAATTTAGTTATAACGAATTCAACAAATCTGGGTGCTAATTGTGTTCGTTATAACAATTAACTTCGGTCAAAAAAATCGTAGCAGCACAATATGAATTGTCCTTTGAAACATTTTAACTGCTTCATTGATAAATCCCCGCCCAAATTAAATTGATTAAAAACAGGAATTTGTCAATAAATCGTCTTATAATGTAAAGCTAGGAAATTGATTGACTATATATATGTAGGACTCCAAAGTGCGATGGGACTCCAAAGTCCGATGGTCACGCCAAAGTCCGATTCGTTATAACCCCGAATTTGACACGCCAAAGTTATGGCGCAAAAAAATTAACGTTATGACGTCATAGTACTACTGCGCAAAAATGCGTTCGCCATGCTAATAAATAAATACAAAATATATTTTTTGAAAGACCTCGTCTTTTGGATGTAGGTGCGAAACTATCTTATCAGTGTGCATGATTATTTTTTTAACCTAACTATCATAGGTGGGTGCAAGACTATTAAATCATATGTTATATTTAATTACTGAGTACATGCAACTGATCAATGTCAGAAATTAATTTTTAAAAATGGACTAACCCTTATCTCTCCCTGCATTATAGAACTAACCTTAATACCTCTGGTTTTGTAACAAAAAGCAATAGCAGTAAAAAATGTAGCAGCAAATACTGAATTGTTTTGAAACATTTTAACTGCTTCATTAATAAAATAATGCCCCGCCCCTCGGATCTCACACTTTAGCGTTCTCATACCGAGCCATCGGACTTTCCTCCCTTAAAAACAGGATGTTGTTGTCAATAGCTACGTCCTGGATAATGTAAAGCTAGGAAATTGATTGACTATACCCTGAAATTATTTTTTTTAATTCCGTATTAAATTGCTTCTTTTAGCAAAAATATAAAGTATTTAATTCATTATCTTTTAAAATAAATACTAAGTAATCAAGATTTAAATTCTGTACATTCACAAACAGAGATAACCAATCTGTTTATAATATGTCATAAATAAATCCCATATCACCCAAGAATGACAAATTATACAGTTCAATATGCATGATTATTTTTGACAAATACTACTGAAGGGAATACATATAATAGTGCGTTTTTATTGAAACAACAATAACAACATGATATACTGGAGATGGACGGATGTGTGAAAGGATGGATGCTGACAATCAAATTCCTTCATTTAAAAACAAAAATTAAAGAACACAATAAATAGCGATTGCATTTTACTACACATAATAAACCATATGAGGCATTACCCTCTTATCCTTGATTCTGTGAACTTTTAGCTCCATTGCTTCGCTCAGTTAGGTAAACTTTGCAGAAAATTGGGAGAGAAAAATAAATGCGTCCGATCTATTCAACAAATGTCGTGGTTATGAGACGTAACCACAACACAACGCAAGCCTTACTGGAAACGTGATGTCACAATCGTAATGACGTAAGCCAATGAAAACTCGCGTTAAAAAGCATAGCAAGTTAGTATGGGACACGTTACATTTTATTTATTTTATTTTATTTATTTTTTTTTTTTTTTGCAAAGTAAAATAATTTTTAAAAAGAACATTTCTACTTAGTAATTCTATCTTTAACTTTAAAGTTACTATATACACGGGAATTTAACATGATTTATAATGAATCTAAGTTTTCGATCGTGAATCAATTATGGATAACCAAAAAAAATCAATAATTTTTATTTATAAGTTCAATGGGAAAGGGCATTTTGCTTTTGTAATCATTCCCTCCCAGTTCTTTAAAAGGCAAACTTCAACCATCTAATCCTTTTTTTTCTCTAAATCAGAAGAGGTACGAGAGGAAAAAAGGAAAAAAAACTACATACATACTAGTATACGTAAATTTAAGCAGACAAGAATTTTTTTCTCAAAAATTGCGTCATTGACGGTGGTAGAGGACAGTTTTGTTTGAATACCAAAATTTTTAAACACAGGTACATAATAAAAAAAGGGGGCTGTCCCCGCCACTTCTTTCCAAACCTAATCTTTACTATATTTAAAATATTTATTGAAAGTGTCTTTCTGTCATATATTTTCTATTTATCAATAAAAATATGCATTATGACTGCATACATGTATTTTTTTTATTGATAAATAGAAAATATGTCAGAGAGACAAAAGGCTGACCCCTTCTCATCCCCACAAAGTTTGTTGCAGTCAAAAAGGGTAATGTAGAAGTGTATTAGAACACCACCATCCATTCCCATGATATAGAATTTTCGAGTTTGTAATTTGTTTTTCTTTTAGTAAGTTGAATTTTTCCCTTTTAAAAACGACGCTACGTAAATAAAATATTGTGATAAAAAGAATACGTCAACCTTATGAAAATGCTTCATCCTCTGAACTTGAATCTATTAATGACATGTCAAAATCACAGCTAATTAAAACCACACTAAGACCCTCCCCAAATATTTGCCCCCCCCCCTCCCCCAGTAAAACTTTCCACTTGTTCCTTTTTTATGGTCTCGACCATCAAATTAAAGGAGCTAGTGAAATTTTTGATTTAGTCAGACCAGAGACATAATAACATGCTATTATATCTCTGGTCTTCAGGCTGTTCCTCGACCCCCATCCACCCCGAATTTTTAGACGGTGGCTATATATAGCCACAGGCTATTGCTGCTGGTCTGGGCTGGGGACCCTAGCGGAGATTTTTGCAGAGTCAAAATAATGAATGTAGTCTTGTTTCCATGTTTGAAAATAAAATGTTCATAGTTCACAAATACTTTCAAGTTATTTCTTCGTTGATGGACACAAAGCCTAATTCCTGATATTTGCCTTTATCAATATTTCTCGCCTCATGAATATTCATTGAGTTACGCCGAACTACAACTAACTCGTACACCAACCGACTCGTATATTCGTATGCAAAATACAGAAGTCAACTCGTACACAATTTTTTTTCGTTTTTTCTCGCATGTACGAAAAGTCATATCGTTCACACATTGTGTTAGTTTAGAATTACAATTAATGTCAGAATATTTGATGAAAAATATTTGTAGATAATTGTTTCACTTTCTAACCTCGAAATCAAATAACTAAAATTGCTAAACAACACACGCGCGGTTGTTTCTTAAATACCATTTTGTGGAATTTTTATACAGTAAAACTTAAGTAGTTTGTAATTTTAATTTGACTAAGTCTTTTGATTGTTTTAATTAATTTCTAATATCTGTTTACAATGCTTTATTGGAAAAACTAATACATGTATTTAAAGAGAGAAGAAAACGATCACGACAATTAAATCAGTTAACAAAAGGGTTGTTTGGGGTACGAGGGCTGTTCGGAAATTATTGAGACAATTACATTTACTCCATTAAGGACGGAGTTAATTTCATGAAAATTCATCAACATTTTATGAAGAACGAATTAAACAATTATGGAAAATTTCTAATTCCTATGATAATAAAAACAGTTTCAGTGAAATGATAAACATGCATATGTCATTTGACCCGGAGCAGCATCGCTACGTCATTTAACGTCACGTGGCAAAGTAAAACGACCTCGAAGCGTTTAATACTTTTCCTTCTTTGTTATTACATATAACTTTACAAAAAATCAAACATTCTCTTTTCTCAACCTATTCTTTTAAAATGTATGGCGTTGCTACGGTTGTTTGGGGTACGAGGGCTGTTCGGAAATTATTGAGACAATTACATTTACTCCATTAAGGACGGAGATAATTTCATGAAAATTCATCAACATTTTATAAAGGACGAATTAAACAATTATGCAAAATTTCAATTCCTAATGATAATAAGAAAAGTTTCAGTGAAATGATAAACATGCATATGTCTATTGATCGCTAATTTAAATATTTTCGTGTAAAACGACCTCGAATTTAATACTTTTCCTTCTTTGTTATTACATATAACTTTACAAAAAATCAAATTCTCTTTTCTCAACCTAAAATTGCTAAAAAATTTTCAACACACGCACTGCGGTTATAAATACCGTAGCGATATTAATATCGTATGTAATAACTGATGGTTGTCCATTTTTGTTTCACTCTGGATTATTTTTATATCAGTAAACACATTATTTTTTTTCTCGTAGTTTGTAATTTTAATTTGATATACACAATTTTAGTCTTTTGATTGTTTTAATTAATTTTTTAATATCTGTTTATCAAAATTCTTTATTGAATTTGAAAAAAGCGAATACATATAAACTGTATTTTCACTCTTAAGAGAGAATAGAAAATATTTTCAATATCTGATTTCGTGACGACATCTAACGCATTTATGTAGCATTGTACAGAAAATATATTTAATATTGTGAAATATTTTTTGCTTTTATTAATTCTAAGTGTATGTCAAACGTATATGCAAAATTTCACCGAAAGACGTATTATATACACACATTGTCCATAAAATTTTGCCATAAAATTTGTTTTATTACCATTCTATTTTTAAAATACAAGACTTTGCCTGATTATTTCCGACACAAAAACGACTTACTGGATAATAATTTGTCACAGCTATAATTACAATGACTGTAACAGACAAAAGTTACCCATCTATTCCATTCCTATTTATAAACTCTATCGTGCCTCTAATAAAATTTACCCTTTAAAAAGTGCACTAAAAAGGTACTCAAATACATGTGCATGAAATACTACTAGCGATAGGATTTTCATACGATTTTAGTGGGCTGAATTTAGGTCAGTCTTCTGCGAAAAATAGAGGCAGAAAAATATTTTGTTATTTTGTTTTACTTTCTCTCTTGTTTTTCGAGCAGTTGACATTATACGAGGGTTGTCCGTTAAAATCGTGGACAAAGATTTTTTTTTTTTTTTTTTTTGGAAAAACAATGTGCGTCGTAAGATGAAATTTTTAGCAAGTATTTATTTATAATATTTTAGTGTATCTGAATTCTTTTGATTAAATATAGACAAAAATTAATATTTTATTAACATGCTTTAATGTACATATGCACGATAAAAAAAAACCCCACCCATTTGTAATAAAAATAACACATTAATTCGAAATAAAAGTATCACCTAGATATTGGTAAACATTATCCTTTTTTATACTCATTATCTATTGTGTCGTCTATTGAAAAAATTCAGGGCATTTGCTTAATTTTTGGCAGTTTACCAAGCGTCCGAAATGGGAAAGTGGTAAAAAACAACACACAAAAAATGTCGACGTTCGATGACGTTACCATGCACTGGAAAGCAGTTCAGTTTTTTCATCTTTAGTGTACAAAGGAAATGGGAGTTTTCTTAGCGAAATCGTTTTTTATGAAACCCACGGGTAGAACAAACAGCTACAAGAATAGCGAGAGACGCTGTCGATGTTGACAGCCAATATATAAGGTAGCCTTTTTACTTGAATGATAGTAAAAATATTGTCCATAACTTTAATACATGTACAAATAAATCTTCACAAGGTCCCATTAGTGTGTGAGATTGGTTCCTGATTGTTATTTGAAGAATTAAGGGAAACTTAACTAGGACCTATGTGCATCAATGAAATTCCTTATTTTAATTGGGAGTTATCCAACTTGTTTTTAGCAAAGAGGAAATGCTGCATGCTTTAGATACTTTGACATTATCATCCGTGTGTCATAAGGCGACACAATACAATAATTTGTTTATTTATGCATTATCTATTTGAAGTTTGATATGTTTTTGTGATGAAAAATTAAGAATAGTGAACATTTTAGATCATAGTGAGAATTCACAACACTTTACTTTTTGGTACAAGAATAATTTATATTCATAAATAAAAATATATGTACATGTATTGTGAAAAAATTAAATAAACTTTTATAATTTCCATATCATTTTACAAATATCTTATTGAATGCCAGTCGCCCATTTGACATAGCGGGTTTGCTCTGGAGTCACTGACCTGAAGGAGTCTAACCTTACGTCACGGATTCGATTCCCACTGCGGGACACACCCTTAATTCAGATCCCATGTCGCAGTAATTGCTAGGGAAAAATATCCCTTGCTGCTCAAAATTTATTCTCGAAAGGGACGTTAAACAAACAAAATCATTCATCTTTCAGTACTCACAGTACTTTGATTTTTTATTGTAGAATGTTTAAGCTTTTGCTCCCAATTCTCTGCCAACTGGAAATGGATACGAGTTTTATCAGTTTGTATCGTTGGAAAGGACATGCAATTGTAATGTTCTAATCGCGTATATCATCAGTCGATTATTATTGAATTTTTCCACGTCTCGATTTCCGTACTTCGCAGAAACCGGATGTTTTCCAAACAGCGCCACAGTGCGGTGGCGGGAAAGTCAATGAGGTAAAGAGGGACGTTTCGTAAGGCTATCTGCTGTGATATTTTGCCATCGCAGTCCGCAGGTGGATCTAAACATGTAAGTATTCGTTGTAGAAGAATAATAGGAAAAGAATGAAGTAAATCAGTCAAATTTTGCACGATCAGAGTATTGTGTGCATTGATTTAGTGTTGATACACTGCAAGTTAAGTTACGTAACATTTATAAATCGTTCATTGCTAACTCTCCAGAAACATGGTATTGAGATAAGATGAGCAAAAAGTTGTTTCAAGAATTTTATGAGAGTAATTTAACCTTAAGTATCGCTGTTAATAACAATCCACCTGTGTTTCAATTTTTCGATGAATTTTCTATATGGATGAACCTGAGTTTGTATTCTATCCTTTGTACTTGTAGGACTGAGGTGTTGAAATCACCTTCTCCTCAAATTCCCATTGCTGAAGCTGCAATTCCCAAGGAGGCTGCTAGTGATGGGTCTAAAGAGCTTGTAGCAAAGAACACCCAGAATTCTGATACGATGAAAATTTCACTAAATGTGGTAAGTTACTTGATAAAATTATAAGAAACTTTACTGAGTATAAATAAGTTTGTTTTGAGTATCATATATGAGCAACAAGTTGCAAATATGTTATGTTCCTCTAAAACTTCTGTAAGGGTTTCATTTTGGGTACCCCTTTCATAATTAAGTTTAGAAAAGTACACAGTTTGAAATATGTGTCCATTCATTTATGTCTTGTTATAAGGGAAAGAGTGAGGGAAAAGATGATCAGGTGGAAGATGAAACCTTGAGCTCGGATTCAAATGAAATCACGAAAGACAGAGAAGAAGACAGAATGGAAGATATGAAAGAAGAACAATCAAAGGAAGCCAAGATAACTAGTGAAATGGAGAAAGAGGAGAAAAACTTGGAACAAGAAGCTGAAAAAGAAGAAGAAAAAGTCAAAAGTGAACAACAAAAGGTAGCACAAATTAATAACTTAATTATTTTGGTCTGGTGTTATCTCCATCTTGACAACATGCTTCACCAAATGATGCAGCACTAAAAAAAAAAAAAAGAACTTTTCAAATGGAAAGTTGAAGTGTGTTGGGGTTAAGTAAATATATGCATGTGCTGTAAAAGTATTATGTTTAACGTGTATGATATTTAGCGGAAATTGAGTTATAAACTAGTGAATGGAAATTTGATTTAGTGTATCTCATAAAATTATTCTTTATTTGTATATGTACAAGACAATTAGTATTGTACTTGAATTAGCAGAACAAAAGTGCTAAAAAGACTACACAACCAAATGTAATACGTTAACAGTATATGATTTAATATTTCCATTTCCAATTGTTTTCTCTATGATAAACACTACAAAAGTGTTTCTTGTTTATTTCATGATAATACCCTGTGGTATGTATATTTCTCTATTACTGAAAGGTCAGGTGTCAACCTGCATGTATATCACTGGCGTATAAATATACTCAAGAAAAAAAGATGTTATTTGTTTACTAAGTAATTTGATATGATATATATTTTTTAACAAACAAAATAAATCATGAATTATCTTCGGCTCGAAAGCAAGTCACTTGTGCAACGCTGTCCACTATGACCGAGGCCTCGCGAGTCCGAGAACACCACTTCCGTAACAGCCACGTGGAGAAATTGACATTGCCACATGGATCTGCACGTACTCCATCATCTGATACAGACATCGTCCCTTAGTCATTAACATTCGACTTCTTAAGCAACTCAACTTCTTCTGTTATTATAACATCCATACAAATCGGTTTCCTGACCATGCTGACCAGCTCCCGTTTCAGCAACATTGCATTCAATATGGCGGCGGAGAAGTGACATAGTGCCTATTCATATTCGTGCTTCCGACAACCTAAATCTAGGTCACATATATAATTAAAGTCAACAAGATTACTTTGATCATCAATTAAAATTCTTTTGTTGTTTATTTTATTAATGTTGATATTTGGCTACGGTAAATATAAATAGTCAATAAATTGTTTCGTTTTTGGGGGGACTATTTTTTATAGTAAAATTTGACGTCATGGGGCCTTGTGCATTTCGAATCTACTCAATTAGACGGTATTTCGATTTATTTTATGATGGTTATTTCAAGTAAAAATGGAAATATAAGGAATCACTGTCTAGTTTTGAGGGTATGCCAGGGACATCAACAATAGTGGGAAACATGGGATAATTTTAGCATAACGGGCTTCGCCCGTTATGCAAATTATCCCATGTTTCCCACTATTGTTGATGCCCTTGCATACCCTCAAAACTAGACAGTGATTCCTTAATTATTTTCATTCAGAGTTAAGACGAATAATGTTCACTTTCTATTCAGATATGGGACCAGCTGGATAGTGAAGACAGGGAACAGAGATACAGTAAGCTTCAGTTTCTGTTGAACAAGAGCACCATGTACACTAAGTACTTGTTACAGAGGATGGAGAGACAAAAACAGGAGGACGAGAAAAGAAAGGAGCGACTCGCCAAGAAAATGGCAAAGAAGGTCTGTAGCCACAGAAATTTTATTATTATTATTGTAATGCTCGTCTTCTTCTATGCCTCTTTTTCTGAAACTTGTGCTCCTTGTAAAAAAAGCCGATTGTTGTGTCTAAGTCATCTTTGTTTCAGAGAATGAAGCCAGAAGGACATTGTATTCAGAGCTCTGGAACTGAAATATATTTTAAATTTTTGGAAAAGAGCAACTTTTCGTAAATGAGAATGATATTTTCATCATTTTATGTTTGCAGGCTCAAATGGAGAGTTCACAAGAAAAGAATCCCCCAGCAGAAGAGAGAAGATCCAGTAGAAACAAGCAGTCAGTTCTCAATCCCCCCAGCCAACCCACCTCCTCTCAAGGTTAGAAACTGATCTTCATGTGCAGGTCTTCATACCTTGAGATCCTTCAGAAAGTTATACCAATTATTGATGAAATTAGATCATTGTAAAACATCTGTTGAGATATAAATATGGGTTGGAACTTTGATACTATCAAATCCTATAAAGTCTGATGGGTAGACACAATTGCACCACTTCGAAATTACTGTAAATCACTTTTTATTCGCGAGAACTTTTATTTCGCGTAATTACGCGAGAGAGTGTGCTCGCGAAAATTTAATTCTCGCGTATAATAGTATTCCTTAAGAATATATAGAGCAAAAACCACAATTCGCGAAAGTTTTGTCTCGCTAATCAAGAGTCAATGACTATCTCGCGAAAATAAGGTGTCGCGAAAATTTAGTGATCTACAGTACATTGAGCACTTATAACCAATGAATACGTTGTCCTGAGATAACTTTTATGTATAAAGTGATAGATACACATTGTTAAAATAATGTTACATATAAAGGGAAAATGTTTGCTGATGCAGGTATGTGTAGATGAAAAAAAACTAAAGTAAACATTTCTGGTCTGGATTGCCATCATTAGAATTCTAACCATTTTCCTGAAGTGTGATAATTGTTTTAATTCCTGAGTAAATATTGCAGAAAGTAAAAAAGGTCGAGGCAGAAAAAGAAAAACCCCAACAGATTCACCAGATCATAAGGTATACAACATTATATTGTAAGATTATATGAACAAAGTAATATATAAAAAAATGTGTTTCACCCATCTTCATCTTTACCACATTGAAATCTTTCAAATAATACATTTGTGTTCTACAATAAAGATAGTGACTAATCAATACAGTGGACCTGTATGTTAAAATAAAAATGTCAATAGAGTATAATCTTCATCAGCAAATTTTTTAAACTGGACAATGTCTGTAAAATTTGAAATGGCAAAAATATATTGAAGCAAATGTCTATTTATCATTATAGCCTACTTCAAAGAGAAAAAAAGGAGAAAATGAAGATTCCGCAAATTCAGCTGAAAATTCAGAAAACATCACACCCAACACAAATACTGCTGATTCACAACCAGTAAACAAGGATTCTGGTATGGGCACTGACAGCACTTCACAGTTAGATGAGGAGGAACGAGCCAGACTGGAGGCAGAGAAGAGGTTAAAAAGGGAGGCAGAGGAGAAAGTCCTGTTGGAGAAGAATGAGGAGCACCCTGTTCTGTTTACGGGAGGAAGCTTAAGGCAGTACCAAAAGGAGGGCTACAAGTGGCTGAAGGTATAAGAGCAATATTAATTTACGAATAATTTTTTGTATTAAGTATGGAAAATAACATCATTTACTAATAAATCTATTGAAGTGCAGTGTTCCAAGTTGCGACTAAAACGGTATTTGCGACCAAAAAATTGGTTTTGTGACTAGAAATGAAAACTAAGTCGCATTTTCGCGACTGAGAAAATTTGGGCTGGCAACCTCCATCTTTTTATGATCGGGATCAAGATTTACGTTTTCAAGATTCTCTATCAAGACAACGTTTGAAGAAATATACTTTAATTCACTTTCCAAAGCATCGTATAGACTTAGACCACGTAATGTTATGACAGCATGCTGTAATAGTCAAGTTTGATAGAACCAGAAACGTATATACATAACGTTTCTGAGAGAATGGCATCCAAACGTCGTAAACTTTCTAGAGTTTCTCTGACTTTGTTATTAGAGTATTTGGTCAATGGCTTGCATATCATAATTAAGTGTTTTGGCGGCATTGATAACGACTGAGTTATGGTTAAGATACGTAGTAGTAAGTAAACAGGTAAACATGATAAACAATTGGCAAAGTCCTGTCTTAACAACTGTCAAAGTTTTATTTTATTTTGATTAAACTCTACTTCTAGGATCAGATTACTTGTGTTCTTCTGTGTACATATACTATGCAAAGGGTGGTTGTATTTAATAAAAATTTATCCTTCAACTAGCAAAAGATTTCTAGTCACAGTAATTAATAATCTTTAATAAAAACATAACACATGTGGAAGTAAGTTCATTGTTTTTATTGTGTTATTTACATGTTTTCATCATGGCGAGTGAAAAATTTGTTTATGGCGACCGGAAATTCTAAGGTAAAACATTATACCAAAAAAAAAATTTTAGTCGCCATTTAGCGACCTAAAAGTAAGTGCGACTTGGAGCACTGTAAGTGTTGTAAATGTATTTTTTAGGGATGTCAAATCGGTCAATTTTTAATACTCGGTTACTCGGACGTTTTTCCGATCGAGTACCCGGGTACTCGGTAAAGTCTAAATTAATATGAACAAGTTCATTGATAACTGTAAAACATTGTAAACTCTTGTAGAAATAAAACCACATGGTCTGATGGGAGATTTACCTGTAAATGTGTTGTAACAATTATGACCACTTTGTGCCCGACGAAATTTAATCTAAAAAATTTTTTAAGTTCAATTTATTCACCAGATAAATACGAGAAATAAAATCATAAATGGTTCACAGTGGTTTTGTATAAAAAAAAAAAAAACCTTATTGTAATGTAACTCGTTGGTGCGTTTAACGTCCAAGTGACAAGTCGTCAGAGCTACAATAATGTATAGTATCAACTTTTGATTATCAAGTTCTCCTGTAACAGAGCGGATTTACGATCTTCGTACACTTTTCGATCCTAGACGAGACGGTATGTTGTAGTTTGGTGCAACGGTGGACATAAGATTTTTAAAATCTTTGCATTCAACAATTTGCATTAATTGGCACGTAACCAAATGCATCCATAACAACAATCGCACGTGCAATATTGTCTGTCTTTTTCTTCAAGAATTTACGGCTTCTGGAGGACAAAATTATCTAATTTATTTAAACATAACAGACCTTAAACAATGTTAAATGAAAACAAATAATTAGAGCAAACTAAACATTAGGGTAGAAGACAGTCGAAGGTGAGAAAAGCCAGGTAGGTAGCAGATGCTTGGTCTCGGTAATTACTGTATAAACACTGCCACAGGCGATAACGGTCATTTAGAAGAGTAGGAAACCCTAATTACTGTATGTACAAGTGCACTGAAAATTTTACGTTTTAAATCCGATGTTTTAATGCATTAATAAATAAGCTTATAAATATTAAAAAATATACATCCGAGTAACCGAGTACCGATTTTAGTATTCGATACTATTATGTACATGGTTAACCGGGTACTCGTTGACATCCCTAGTATTTTTCTGTCTACTTATGTAGGTGTTACAAAGGACATTGGATTTTATGAACTTGATTATATGTGTTGTGCTTGAATGTGTACTTGTAATGAATTTTGAATTACAGACATTGTATGAGAATGGAGTAAATGGGATCCTGGCAGATGAGATGGGTTTGGGTAAGACTGTACAGTGTATAGCCCTGATATCTCACCTAGTTTACCTGGGAGTTGATGGCCCTTTCTTGGTTGTTGCTCCTCTTTCAACCATTCCTAACTGGTATTCAGAGTTCAGAAGATTTGCTCCAAAGGTCAGTTAAAAGTTCATTTTTTTTAGTGAAAACATTGGAAATCAAGTACTTTAGCATTAAAAAGGCCTTGTTCCTCTTTCTATTTGTATTTTTGTCAGAAAAAAAATCCTTCATGGAGAATAATTTCCACTGAAAAAAAATAATTTTCTAAATTTAATCAACTTGCTGTTGATTAAATGTAGAAAATTATTTTTTTCAAACCATTTTGTATATTAATGATAAATGTCGCATGTTTATCAGGTACCTGTGGTGCTCTATCATGGAACACCAGAAGAACGCAGTCAACATCGAGCCAAAATTAGGAAGAAGACACCAATTCGTGAGGAGGTTGAGGTTCACCCTGTAGTCATCACATCCTATGAAATGACAATGAGGGACAGGAGTCAGCTACAGCATCATGAGTGGAAGATCCTGATTGTAGACGAGGGCCATCGAATCAAAAACACTCAGTGTCGACTTATCAGGTTTGTGATTTTTTTTTTTTTTTTGATTATTGCATAAGTCACACAAAATTATGAATTTTGTTAATGTCAGCATTGTTAATATTTATTTGTTCAAATAATGGTAAATTTTTTAAGTTCCGATTTAGTCTGTTATTTGTTGACACACTAACTTCTGACAGTCTGTTGTTTGTAGAGAGCTGAGGATGTACAAGAACACTCATCGCTTACTTCTCACTGGAACACCTCTGCAGAACAATCTAGCAGAGTTGTGGTCCCTCCTGAACTTCTTGTTACCCGAAATCTTCGATGATCTTGGAAGGTTGTATGATGTATTCATCTTCCACCTTAAATAAGTGATGAAAATTGGTTGTTCTTTTACTTATTTTGAATGCTTTGTTCTACTTGTTGCAGCTTTGAGATGTGGTTTGATGTAGAAAGATTGTCAGTAGATGATGCTGAAGAAAAAATTGTCAAAGAAGAGCAGCAGAAAAATATTCTCTCAATGCTACATCAGGTAATTATTGTGTACACCCCCAACATTGATGAAGCTTTTGAATTGTGAACTTAGAGCATATTTAAAATTTTGTTTGTGTTTCTACCATAGATTTTGACTCCATTCATGTTGAGACGATTGAAGCAGGATGTTGAGCTCAATTTGCCTCCCAAGAAAGAGGTGTTAGTGTATGCTCCCATGTCCACCATGCAGCAAGAATTCTACACAGCAACCGTTGACAAAACCATTATTGACAAAATTAAGGAAAAGAATGTAAGCTACTATTTTAGGCAATAGATTAAAAATTTTTTGGCTGTGCACGAATTAGAAAATTTTGTATATATTTGATGAGAACAACCTGAAAATAGAATTAAACATTGATGTTTATTGGATGTAATGTAGAATTTCACTTGAACCTTGCAGGAAGGTCCAGAAGTGGTGGAAGTGGACAGCAATGGCCGACCTGTGAGACAGTCGCGGAACAAGAAGGTGAACTACAACTTGATGGAGGGGACAGACGACGATAAGACTGCTGACTCGGATCTGGAGGAGGAACTGGAGAAATGGGTCTGTGATGTCCAGGAAAGCAAGGCAGCAATGTCAGCCAAGTAAGTCTCAGTAATATAAATGTCTGCCAATAAGTAGTTTAAATAAAAATCATAAGAACAAAAGCTTCATTAAAAATCAATGTCTGCCAAGTAAGTCTACTAAAAACAAATGGTAGAAAAAAAAACAAAATGCATCTTTATCGGCCAAGTAAGCCTTGTAAATATAAGAAGTAGAGAGACACCCCCACCGCACTCCCCAAAAAATGGAGGAGTCATCTCTCTGAGGGTAAAGGTATATTTACTTCGGTTTTGATTTTAGTAGAGAGAAACTCCCAGCCAAGTCAGTGGTGACTATCCGTCTACAACACATCATGATGCAGCTGAGGAAGTGTTGTAACCACCCCTATCTGCTGGAGTATCCCCTGACAGAGAGTGGAGAGTACAAGGTAGACGAGGACCTAGTACAGCTGTGTGGAAAGATGAAACTGCTGGACGTTATGCTGAAAGAACTTAAATCCAGGGGGCATAAGGTAGTCAGGAGGAAGATTTTTGTTTGTATTGATTGAAGAAGATAGGAGACCAGTTTTATGTTATGAAGAGGTAATACAGGTACATATACAACTTTTCATATTACAGGTGCTGATCTTCTCTCAGATGACCAAAATGCTGGACATCTTGCAGGACTACTGTTATCTGAGGAAATACAATTTCTGTCGCCTGGATGGTTCAACCAGCATACATGATCGACAAGAACAGGTGAAAAATAAAAATTCTTCAAAGATGTTGACAATGCGTCTACAGTATTAAATGTTTCCATGAATCCATGTACTTGTACTCCTCACAAAGTAGTTGTTTATGGGTGATTCTCGTTTTTCTTTCAGATGGCTGAGTTCAATAATAACCCAGACTCGTTCCTGTTTCTGTTGAGTACCAGAGCTGGAGGATTAGGAATTAATCTCACAGGAGCTGACACAGTGATTATTTATGACAGTGACTGGGTAAGATAGGACTCCTTTGTTTCTGTTCAGTTAAACAATGCCACAGCTATCTGATAAATGAGTGTTTTTCTGTAACTCTATACAAGATTCCTGTTGAATTTTTTAAAAATCATTTTCATCTGCAGAACCCTCAGTGTGACCTCCAAGCCCAGGACAGATGTCACAGAATAGGGCAGACCAAGCCAGTGGTTATCTATCGCTTAGTGACCGCTAACACCATTGACCAGAGGGTGGTCGAGAGGGCAGCAGCAAAGAGGAAACTGGAGAAAATGGTCATTCATAAAGGTAACCCGTTCAGACTAAATATGGTATTTATCAACAAGGATGTATACATGTACATGTATTTAAGTTTGTAGTTTAGGCCACAAATACAGTTTCAATAAATTGTAAATTTGTGGAAACATACCACATACTCTTCTATCATTAATAAAATAGTTCATTTGTCGCCTTATATGATGATCTGGCTCAACAATGAAGTCGCAAAAATTAGCATTCAGTGTAATAAATCTACAGCAAATCACTTGGAAAACAACTTTATTTTTTTTTTAATACAGGAAGGTTCAAATCTGGCATTGAGAGCTTTACAGAGAAATTCAAGCCCTTGAGTCCCCAGGAGTTGATGGATCTGCTGAAGGCAAAGGACCACGAGAAGGAGGTTAAAGATGTGGAAAACCTGAGCCGAGAAGCCCTGGACAGCTTGTTGGACAGGTCTGATCTGTACGCTAAATGGAAGAAAGACCAGGAGAGTGCCACCAAACCCAAGAAAACTAAAGGTAAAAGGCATATGCATTATGCATATTTTGAAAATATAAAAAGTGGGATGGGGTGGTGGTTAAAAGTAGATAGCGTAGGGTTAACCTTGTATGGCATAAACAACTCCATATAGTGAAAGAAGTTTCAGTCAATACTCAAAACAGGGAAGCAGTAAAGCAACTAGTTTATGTGTAATCTGTAATAAAGTATACGCATAACAAATGAAGCAAAAAAAAATTGCCAAAAAAGTGAAGTTTCATTAATGTACTTTCATGTTAATTTTCATCTGTATGTGTATGAGAACTGTTAGGATTGTAATTTTTCTCTATAGCAAAGAATTCCTCGAAAAAAGAGAAGACTACCGACTTGACAAATGTGTTCGCAGTCATAGATGAAGATGTGGAGTGAAATCTGAAATCCATGTCTTGATTGACTCATATTTCCAGGGAGGATCTTCTACCATGTTGTGTTCAGCAAAACCTTATTGTGTTCAAACTAGAAGAAACTGAAGCCACTTATTCTTCAAAGTTAAATAAAACATGAACTATTCGTTTCTAATTAAATAAATACTAACAGAATTTATGAACAAAACAGAATGTGATGAGATTGAATCTTAAATTGGTGCCTTTTGCCATCAGCATATTGTAAATTGATTTGTAAACCAGAATATGGTGCTCAGTATTATTTTAGCATGTATACAAATTTCATTTTAATGTTGCAATATCTTCTTTAATTCACGTTTTAACAATGGATTATTTGGTTCTTTTAACAGATGTAAGGATTTAATTTTACCATTTCCAAGTATTGAATTAGATAATGCTTGGTTTTTAGCTCACCTGAGCTGAAAGCTCAAGTGAGCTTTTCTGATCACATTTTGTCCGGCGTCCGTCTGTCTGTCTGTCTAGCTGTCCGTCTGTCTGTAAACTTTTCACATTTTCGACTTCTTCTCAAGAACCGCTGGGCCAATTTCAACCAAACTTGCCACAAAGTATCCTTGGGTAAAGGGGATTCAGGTTTGTTCAAATGAAGGGCCACGCCCTCATTCAAGGGGAGATAATTGGGAATTAATGAAAATTTGGTGACATATTTAAAAAATCTTCTTCTCAAGAACCACTGTGCCAGGAAAGATGAAACTTATGGGGAAACATCCTCAGGTAGTGTAGATTCAAGTTTGTTCAAGTCATGACCCCCGGGGGTAGGGCGGGGCCAATATGGCCGACCAAACTTTTACATAGAAATATATAGGAAAATTCTTTAAAAATCTTCTTCTCAAGAATGACAAAGCCGTAATTCATCATATTTATATGGAAGCATGCTCAGGTAGTGTGGATTCAAGTTTGTTCATATCATGACCCCTGGGGGTAGGGTGGGGCCAAAATGGCCGAATAAAGTTTTACATAGAAATATATAGGAACATTCTTTAAAAATCTTCTTCTCAAGAATGACAAAGCCCTAATTCATCATATTTATATGGAAGCATGCTCAGGTAATGTAGATTCAAGTTTGTTCAAATCATGACCCCCGGGGGTAGGGTGGGGCCAAAATGGCCGACCAAAGTTTTACATAGAAATATATAGGAAAATTCTTTAAAAATCTTCTACTCAAGAATGACAAAGCCATAATTCATCATATTTATATGGAAGCATGATCAGGTAGTGTAGATTCAAGTTTGTTTAAATCATGACCCCCGGGGGTATGGCGGGGCCAAAATGGCCGACCAAAGTTTAACATAGAAATATATAGGAAAATTCTTTAAAAATCTTCTTCTCAAGAATGACAAGGCCATAATTCATCATATTTATATGGAAGCATGCTCAGGTAGTGTAGATTCAAATTTTTTCAAATCATTACCACCAGGGGTAGGGCGGGGCCAAAATGGCCGACCAAAGTTTTTAAAGATATATATAGGAAAATTCTTTAAAAATCATTTTCTAAAAAATAACAATTCCGATTGGTCATGGGACTACTTTTGGATTTAAACTTTAGAATAAAAAGCCATTTTCTACTTTTTCCTACCCTTAGTGCTCAGGTGAGCGATGTGGCCCATGGGCCTCTTGTTTTTTGTATTATAGAAGATTGTTATAATAGCACATGTTAAAAAGTTACAAAACTATACATATGTCCTTCAGTAGTTGTAGAAGTAGTGCTAATTAGATTTATAGAGCTAGCATTTACTTTTTGTTTTTATCTGTGAGCAAGTCTTTGCTCTTAAACGAGTTTCATGTATGAAAATGGTTTAGTTTTTTGTATTCTATAAATTTGAATTTTGCAGTTAATGGTTGTATATATACATATCGGGGTTTATAAGAGAAGTACAAGGTAGAACCTCAAGTGTTATAGTTTTATAAAAAATAGAGAGATTTATTATACTGGTACATTTGTGAGGTTAGCTAGAGACTTGCAATGTGAATACTATGTCTTTCACTAGATATTTTCTAAATGTCACAATCAAGAAATAAATAATTTTTGGCTGCAATAGTACTTGTTTGTACATTATGTTAAAGGGGGAGAAAATGAGCACTGCCTTCTAATTTAGTTGGTCTGTGAACAGTTGTCGGTCAACTGAAATTAAGTCTGAGATTGGATAAATTGATTGACACTTAGGTTTCTACCATAATGTATATGTTATATTAAATGTATACCTTGACCTGCGATCACAACAATCATCAAATTAGAGTTAGATGCTTACATTGCAATATGATTCTATGAATTTTAAAAGAGGCATTGAAGTTACAATGTGATTGTTGACATTCTAGATGGAAACATTTTTTATGGTAAGGAAAAAAAACCTGTAAAGTGTCTACTGACATGCAGTTTTTAAATGTGAAAATTCAAGAGTATGAAAATGGTGGAAATGGGACAAAAATAAAATTAACTGCTGTTTTTAATTTTTATTAAAAATTACGTTATTGCAGTGCTGCTGTCTGTCGGTCGGTTTGTCAGCCGGTCTGTCGGTCTATTTAGTTTCTGTTCATTTTCTTCCCAACCGTTCAACATACTGAAATGAAATTTAGCATACAGATTTATCAGATGAATATCTAGAACAAGTTCTGTTTTGGGTAAGATCGCACCATTTTTGACATAGTTATGCCCCTTGGACTTACAAAAATTTAAATTATTTGCAGTTTCCTTTCATTTTCTTTGCAGAGGTTGCACATACTGAAATGAAATTTGGAATACAGATTTATCAGATAAATATCTTGGTCAAGTTCTGTTTTGGGTACAATCGCACCGTTTTTGACAGAGTTAAGCCCTTTTGGACTTGGAAAAGTTCCAATTTGGGGGGAGGGAGGCATTAGTATTTTACAAACATCTCTTGTTTAAATACATTTGTATATTATACTCTTTCTGGATGAAATGGTGACAACTTACAAGTATAAATTTAAAAGAAAGGTCCAAAATCTGTGAATACTTTAAAGAAATTTTATGGGTCCTTTAAAAAAAAAATGATTCGGTTAGCATGAAACTCGTATTTCATCCCTATTAAGTAACATACCAAAAATTAGATTATCTACAAAAAAGATGGACTTGCATATTGCATTTAAAATTTAATTGAAATGAAAACTGTTTCACGGAGACATATTACTAGTATTAGATCTTTTTTTAATAGCAATATGGGGTCAAGGTTACTGTCTTTTCTTGTCATGGTTAAAAATTAACCTTCATCTATGAAGTAATTAATATTTATGTCATTAAATAACAGTAGTATGAATCATACGTTTTCCTGTAGGTCCATAGCAATAGTTTTAAAAGGGTGAGTAACCCACCCCTCCCCCCAAAAAAATCGGACCAAACAAAAGAAAAAAATGTAAAATTTATGTACAGGTGAAATTATTTTCTATTGATAATAATGAAATATTTATTCAATTTAGACTTGACATGCATATTAATCTATGAGATAAACACATTGTACTATGATCTATGATTGATGATAAATGTTACAGTTACTTCAATTAGTCGGCAGGTTCAAATGTACCATGTATATGTATATTGTACTTTCTTTTCAATGTGAAGTGCATGTATTGCTTATAATTGGTGCTTTTGGCAGTGATGCTGTACCTTTTAACACATTGGTCTTACACAAGAAATAAAAATACATGATAAAGAAATTTATATTGGCTTTCTAGCTTGATCACTAACTGTTTGCATTCACTTTAATGATCTCAATGAATTGAACACTACAATTAATTAAGATACGAAATCACCTGTTATATATAATGACCATACAGGTATGATTGATGGAGTGGGTATCTACTGAGTGTTCTTGTATAGACTCCTCACTTGTTAGCCTGCGGGAAGGGTTTGGATAAAACACCGCGACAGCAAATCTCCATGAGATCTACTTTCACGGTGACGTTTATCCAAACCCTTCCCGCACCAATCCTCCAGGAAGAGGCTTCAAATGGGTCGAGTTCCCTGGGCTCAGAGTTACGGACACTTCATTTTTTTTGTCTTTCTTTTTGAGATTTATTACGGAATACCTGAGTAAATATACATGTACCTGCAATGATGAAATTCCTTCTAGGTGATTGAATCCTGCAATTGAGAATAGGTGTCTGTATACGTCTTTCTGGTACACTAAAACCATTTGCATGCATGAAAATTGTAACTTTTAAATGTAAATTAGATTTGTCCCTTATAATTTCTTTTGCTGGATAAGTTCTGATATCAAAACCAGACTTATCCTATATGAATAAGATCCATTCCGTAGACAACAAATAGAATAATGGATAAGAAAACTAGGCACTGCAATTTCTTATGGTTGAAACGACCACATGTTTAACGTAAGGAATCTTGCTAGCCTACAGACAGGCCACAGTAAATGTGATGGAAATTTTTAACAACACAATAAGACGTAGACATTAACACAGAATTGTAGCTTTATATGCATGGTTTTGTACTTCAGTCTTTGATCATAAGCCTACAGATTCCGTAATGCAAATGTGGTGCAATTTACGGCGCTAGATTATCTTCGCACGGCTGGGGAACAACCTTTAGCTACAGAATCGTTATCGTTTTATACTTATGATAAGTCTTTGACCATAAAGCTACAGATCCCGTTATGCAAATGTGGTGCAATAACGGCGCAAAACTTTCTACGCACGGCTCAGGAAGTATTATTTTTCATTTCCCAGAATTGTTCAATCAACTTCTAGACATATTCCGTGACAAATCTGTATATTTATTTACCTCCTTACCCTTTCCAGTTTTCTACAGATTAATAAACTTGCTTGATAAGATTTGTTGTCGGGTGGCAAACAATTCTAAACTGTAGAGACGACTATAAATGGTTAGGAGGTGAATAAGATGTACCTGTTAGTAAAAGAATATTTCAATAATATGGCCAAAGTCTAAGCCAAAACAAAACGCTACAGTTCTGCAGCTTGATGTTGATACAGTCAACATTGAAGAAGAATAAAAGTGGTCAATTCATGGATTACCAACTACAGAACATAATTAAGCTGATGTTGCTCAGCAGACTCTTTTTAGCCATAAAATGTTACATATAACTTTGATTCAACTTGTTAATTGGTACCTTGCATTTCAATTTACAATCAAAGAAATAGAACCAGTGAATATATAAGTACAGTGTAATATGAAAATTTAAAAACATTGCAGTTCCTAGATTTATTGCACATGTACACCGAAAACAAGATCATTTGCTCTTCCTCTTCTTTCAACTAAACTTCAACTGGACACTTCGTTAGTAGTGATGCTAATTTAGTTGAGAATATCGACCAAGGGCCTGTTCAACACAGCAAACGTTGGCGAGCGCCCGCCAATATTCCTTATACCTCCAACTGAAAAGTTTGCGAGCGCTAACTCTGTTGAGCAGGGCTCCGGTCTTTCATTTGGCACTTGGTTTTAATTCTACATCAAGAAATCCATCTGTCAATAGATTTTCAAAAATTATATTTCATTGTTTCGATAGTTTTATTATTCCAGCCAAAAATACAGTAAGTTCGATATCTCAACCTATTACTACACATAAGATTCCCGACTTGCATATGAATCATACAATCAAAGATACATTGTGAGGTCCAGAAAGTGCTATATTCAACCCCCAATTCTTACTTCTTACAAAAAATTCAACTTTTCTAAAGGAAAAGTTTTAGACGTACGAGGGCTGTTCAATAAATAATGTCCTTGGTGCTCTGAAAGAAACAAAAAGCTTTTCAATGATTTAGTTTTAATGATTTCACTTGAATATTCTCTTTAAATTAAAACGTAATCAATGCCCGAAACATTTTATCTAATTTCTGATTGTTTTTAGAACACATCTTTGTGTGTGACCCTTCGTATACTGGAATATGGCAGATCCTACGATTTCATGGACTTGTTTTTTCTTTCTGAAAGTTTTTTTTCAAGTTTGGAAAATGAAACAAGTCAAAGGGTGAAAGATCTGTCGAATATTGGTGGTGTGACAAAACATTGACGCTCTGTTTATCCCCAAACTCCTCTTCTCTTCAGGACGTGTTGGTTTGGACGTTGTCATGAAGAAATTAAATGTATTGAATTCCTGATTCTGGTTCCTTCCTCTCATAAACCTTTCGATTTTTTGGCAAAAAAATTAGCTTTCTAGATTCATCCAGAAATTGAACTGCCTCCCCAAATAAGAATTTAAACAAGACCACTTATATTTGAGAAAAAGGCATATAAACTGTCTTTGAACTTATGCAATTCTTTGCTCTTCTGAGATCTATGCTGGTTTTGTCAAGTGCATCTTATTGTTAATTTGTTTTGAGGTTTAAAGCAATAGATTCAAGTTTCATTATCTGTTTGAATTTCAGACAAAGATTGAAAACTACAATTTCTGTAAAAATTATTGTGTACATATTCTTACACGCTGTCGTTTTCACTCAGTTTTTAAAACATAGGGTGACCATTGGGTACCAATTTTTTTTTTACTTTTAAATGTTTCTTTAAAACAATGTGAACTACCCCCAAATTCATACTTATCAAACTATAAGTGTTTTAAAGTCAATCAAACATCATCACTGATAATTTGTTGAATTTTGGCAAACAGTACATTGGTTGTTGCAAGTCCTTGGTGGGTACCCTTTTTTGATGCCCATTATATTATTTTTGTTCATTGAAACCCACCTGCTCATGTATCTGTAAAACAGACATTGGTTCCTGTAAATTTCACAAATTTCAGTGAATATTTCTTTTGGGTTCTTAACAAATTTTACAACAGTTTAATGAAGCGTTTAATTTCACTTAACTTTACTGATTCTCTACCATTCATTTTTAATGCAGTGTCTCGAATAGCCCTTGTTTTCCAGCTTCTCACAATGAAACTATGCGATGAAAAGTGGTCACATAAACTGTAATCAATTCATTAAAGATTCATTTCATAAGAGAAAGTTAATTTTAGTGTCATATGATATCAGTGTTGTATGTCATAGAGGTCAAGACATTATTTATTTACCAGCCCTCGTACTTTGCTAATATGATAACATAATCTGAAAGTGGTGAAAATCAGATATGTACACTGTACATGTATTCTCAGAAATTTCGAGAACTATTTTTTTAATGAAATCACCAAGTTTTTAAAGAGTCAATTATAACATAAAAACGAACGAATTTTCTAAAATTTAAATCAATAAATAAATTTAAATTACCGATAATTAAAAAAACTTAGCTTATGATATCATAAACAACTCTTCCTCAATAAAAATGGAACTCAGAAATTTTTGTATCTGGTAATTTGTCATCGACAAAATTAATTTGTGAAAAATCACTTCGATTCTACATGCAATTATTCTAAAATTGATATTTAAAAAGATGCTGAAGATCTTCATGGCAACATCAATGTAGGCCTCGGGTATTAGGTCTTCCAAAACTTTTTTAAAAAATTCCAATGGGCACTCATTGTGCTCCTTTATGGGCCGACCTGATGTGTTTAAAAAAATTTATTAAAAAAACTTATTTTATACAAGAGCTAGCTACATAGCGGGTTCCAGTAAATGCTCAACAAAGTCTCTTTCTTTACTCGAGCTTCCCATTAAGATATTAACAATAATAAAGGAGAAACTTCAAGAGTACTGTGCAACGATATATTCAAAAAATGGTGTAATTCAGATGTGAATACTTAAAAATTCAAAGGAACTTTTGGACAATTTGAAATTACAAAATATTTTACCAAAACCAATGGCTTAAAACTTTTCAACTTTATACACAACCATTCCGCACGATAATTAAAGTCCAGCTAGGCTGATTTCATTGACATCTGCTTTTTGCAATAAAAATGGAACTCGTTTCTGATTGACAATATCTATGTGGTTTTTGGAGACCAGGTCTTTAAGCAATCTATTGGGATTTCCACGAGTACCCATTGCTCACGGTTTTTAGTAGACCTATTTTTGTATTCGTATGAAGCAGAATTTGTGCAAAAGCTTATACGTAAAAAGAGGAAAACTTGTGTCCTTCGACTCGACATTTAGATATATCGACGACGTATTGTCAATTAGCAATGGTTATTTCCATTCTTATGTCGATAAGATATATATTATATCCCGATGAGCTTGAGATAAAAGATACCACAAAGTCTGACACATCTGTTTCATATTTGGGTATTTTACTTGAAAAAGACGCTGACGGTAATCTTACAACCAAGCTCTATGATAAACGGAATGACTTTAACTTTACAATCGTCAACTTCCCTCACTTATGCAGCAATATACATTCATCACCTGCATACGGAGTTTATGTATCTCAGTTGATTCGATACGCAAGAGCACGTTCTACGTATGAACAAATTCTAAAATGAGGTAAATTATTGACACATAAGATGATGAAACCAAAATTTCAGGTCTCGTTTAAAGTCGTCATTTCGTTCTATTCTATTCTATGGTCGATACAATGACCTTGTCAACAAATACAATTTATCATTGAATCAAATGCAGAGTGACGTTTATCATACTAATTGTTAGTCTATTATTTATACACTGAATTAAGGGCGGATTTTTTGTTATTTCCCGATCATGACAAGGCGCACACGGCGGTGTGACTGGTCGGCAGGGGATGCTCACTCCTCCATGGCACCTGATCCCACCTCTGATGTTTTAGAGGTCCGTGTTTGCTCTGCTCCCATTTTGTATTGTTTTATGGACTTCTGGTCTTGAATACTGTTCGCTATTTCCATATGTTTCATCTAGAAGAGAGCCATGCGACATATAGACATATCGACGGCGTTTTATCAGTTAGCAATAGTTATCTAAATTCATATGCAACTTGATATATCTCGATGAACTTGAAATAAAAGACACAAAATGAATATCTGTCACATTTGTCTCATATATGAAAGTTCTCATTTCTATAGACGATAAGGTCCAGTTAACAACTAAATTGTAAGACAATCAAGATAACCAGCTTTTCCATCGTTATATTTATTTATTTGGGTAATATTCCGCTACAACAAACATATATATTGTTTATGTATCACAAAGAGTTTGTTCTGAGTACGATTTTGAACCAAGGTAAGCTACTGACAGATGTTGATGTTTCAAGAATTCTAAAACCTCGTTATCTTAACTTTTTCATTCTTATCAGATATGAATCATATTGATAATATAGTATTGTATGTGTCTGATCTCGCAAATATAATTCGTTTAGGAACTTCAGCAGCCGTTCTATTTCTTTAGATTTACACATCACTTTGGCTAGCTCTTTGAGTTGATCTCTGTCAAAAGTACATTTGTCATTTTTCCCCACCTCATTATAAAACAACTTTTGTAAAAAATACTAGTAGTCTTTTGGGGGAACAACAGACTTAATTGCTTCTTTTAGGTCTGTATATTTTCAAAGAGGTAACAATAACAATTCTATTCTCTCCTCCAACAGAATTAAAAGTAGTTGTTCCTGGAATCATTTTAATTTGGTGCATTCCTCGATCCGGTTCTTCGAAGCATGATGTCTTAAATTCTGTATGAGCGAATGAAAAGCGCTCGCTGCTGCCCCTCTTTAATTTTTTTTTTGCATCTTTAACCTCAGGTGGGTCTTCGTGTTTATTAATTGTAGGAATTTGAAAACAAACGAATGATGATTGCAAAAGAATCAATAACATTAATTTTATAAATATAAGGCAGTGTGCTCTAAAAAGAACAACTCATATGAAATGTTAAAACGCGTATTTATTGAACAAAGTGATGCCAAATAAAGCATACAAACCCTCGGAACGTGTAAAAAGGTATTTAATAAAAACAACAGCATGTATAATTATACATCTAATATACCTAATTCAATAAAAATTTCATTGTCAGATTTTTGGCAAAATAAAAGACTTTAACGATGTTGATGACCAATGGTATTTATTGAACAATTATAATAAAAGTGAACCCAAAGCTAAAAAAAAATGTTTATTAATTAATAATCATATAGTTTACTCATTTCAATGATATTTAACTGTGTATATATTAAACTGTAAGGTCTATTTAAAATACTGTTGTGATGAATTTAAAAAAAATATATTTGTATGAACGCTTATTTATCTTTTTATTATAATATATAAAAGTATTGAATAAAATAAAATGCCTGTGAAATAACATTAAGGAATATATCAGCATACTTGATGTTTGTTTGTTTGTTTGTTTGTTTATTTATTCCCTAAGTCATATGACATCAGATAACATAATTACAAATACGTATACAGGATGTAAAGCATAATTAAAACCAGTTTACTATTGTATAAAAAAGATCGAATATCCCAAATTCGTGCGTGAGTGATCTTCATTGTTGATAGTTAAACCTGGTGACATGATTATTAAATACACAGAAAAGTAATTGTTCGTGACGCAATTTAATGCTTTCCATAGGCTCGATTTTCATTGTGCAAAATATTAAAAGGCAAACTAATATACTGAATGAACAAAAAATAATGTCTATCAGAATTTGAGCTAATTTTAAAAAATCTTAGTATTACCTATTTAGGTGTTGCCAATTGTAAGTAATTCCATTATTGAGGAATGTTTGGAGAATTTCATTTGCCACTGACTTTACTTACAAATAATATTAATGTAGCAGCTAATTTGATGTATTTCAAAAAAGACATCCTGATATTAAGAAAAAGAAAATCAATTTAATTTTTTTTAAAAAGTTTTTTAAGATTTATTTTTATGTAGCAAATTCTTTTAAACAGATATATCCCTAAAAGGCAAGGAAAAGGAAAAGCAGAATATTCAATAAACTTTATCCTCCAGTAGAAGTTTTTGGGTTAGGTTATCGGACGTTCTTTTTACAACAAAAACGTTTAAACTGCATTCTTTTCAAGATGAAAAACAATTACGATTTTTTAATCAATCAAGAAACCACATGATACGAATTCTATCTCGTATAAATACATTCTAGTTACAATTAACAAAGCAATCAAAAAAAATAAAACGCTTTAAAATAATAAAACCCGAGTCACAACTCATTCGAATAATTTGTCGTTTATAAATAAATTTGTTGGAGAGTTGGATTGGAGTACTATTTGCTTGTTGACAAATCACATTTCTGTAAGTCTGGAAAACAGGTGCCAGCAGGGATATAATGAGTGGTTTATTCAGACTCTTCAATGTCGAATTTGGCACTTCGTTGATGTATGCAAATTACGATAAAATAAGTCGTATATCCATACATTGTGCTACACTGTATATAGTTATATATACGTTGTAAATGTATAATACCGAGTTACGTAGTTATATGCTCTAATGGTGTGCATATCTACGGCTTGTGTATAATGGAGGGGTGCCTTCAACAAGATCTGGTAGCACTTCATTTTTACTCAAGCCCTAGAGGGGCTTGAGTTATCTTAAACGATGCTAGGTCATCGAATTACTCAGTTTAAAGCTACAAAAATATATTATTTTTGTAGATAAAAATATTTCTAGAAGCAAAAATGAAGCTTATCTTGAAAACGTCTGTATATTCAAAGATATTAAGTGTTAAATAGCGGATTATTTTCTATGGCGAATGAACAATGAGTGAAGCGTCGCAGCCGCAACAGTTTCTATAGACAAATGATACAGATGGAAACTATGAAGTAGCAATAAGTACGCAAAACAGATTTGCCCAACTACAACAGGATGACACAACACCGAAGTCCATAACCAAGACAAAAGAAAATAATATTGAAATCATTTTTGATTCACATGGAAACGGACTTGTTGCAGAAAAAATTTACAAACATCAAAAAATAAGTATCACTGTTCTTGGCCAAGGAAAGAAAAACATTGATAGTGTATCTGAGCACCTGAATCAACTTCAGTACTCACCAAATCATATTATAATTGGAGTGGGATGCAATGATCTAGTCAACAAACCTACACCAGTAGTTTTAGAGGATATGAACCGAATGTTACAAAACATCTCACCCGATGTTCGTGTTCACTTATTCAAAGCCTTTGAAAGAGTACATGACACAAAATTTAACCAAAGAGTACGTAACTACAATACTGAACTTGTAAAGCTGACGGAGAAGTTCCAAAATGTGTGTATTATAAAATCTGATAACATTCATGGAGGAAGACTTGACCTATATGCACGCGACAAAGTACACCTAAACCAAAAAGGAAAAGCCGCCCTTGTCAGAGCCTTGAAACTCCACCTCAATCCTGAAATTGGACTAAAACCGTACACAAGTTACAATCAGAATGCCAATACAAGAAAATTTAACAACCAGGGGAATTGGAAATACATGGGTCCTCCTCCTCCACGTAAGGATTTCGGAAACTCCCAACGACACCAGAGGGAATTCCGTGATTTGATCCAAAGACTCGCAGAATTAGTGTAAAAATGTTCACTTATATTTTGAAAATTTTCCTGTATGAAGTTTGAATTTTTACAGTACAAATAACAAGGTCAAGCAAAACTTATGTCAACATTTTATTGTTAAATTCTATTAGACTAGTCAGAGTTAAGAATTCACACTGCATATATACAACATATTATTTTTACTTAAATGTATAATTATGATTACATAACAAGTCTAGTCAGTAGTTCCAATATATTACGTAATGCTTAATATTGCATACTGGAACATACATAGTTTTAGTAAATCAAAACTTGATGATAATATTGATTTTTTTAGTTCTTTATATCATAATTTTGATGTTGTTTGTTTTTCTGAAACCATGCAGGATTCACCACGCAATCTTCCTGGATTTGCTTCTCCCTTTGTACTCAATGCTAAAAAGGTCAAAAAGAAGGGCAGAAAATCTGGAGGTCTTATGGTATTTGTTAAAAAAGAAATTTATAAACATTTTACTAAAGAAAAAGAATCTGATAACCCTTTATGGATAAAAGTAGAAAATGTTATTATTCCAAACTGTAGGACACAAACACTCTACTTGTGTTTTTGTTATGTTAAACCATACAAATCAAAAGATATATCTGAAAATATTTTTTCTCAAATTACCACTGAAGTTTCGCATTTTCAGTCACTTGGAGAAGTATTAATAAGCGGAGACTTCAATGCACGCACTGGACATCTACTTGATTTTATTCCACATGATTCTATAAATGAAACTTTTTCTGACTGCCCTGTGCCTCTAGACTACTCACCCGACTCTATTTTGCCACGCAATAATTCTGACAATCAAACCAATCTACATGGTGAACTTTTATCTACCCTGTGCAAAACTTTAAACCTTAGAATTCTTAATGGAAGATTCCTTGGTGATTCACTTAGTTATTGTACATTTTATAATTTTAATGGTTCTAGTTGTGTTGATTACATGTTGGCTACCAGCCATGTTTTACATAATATACTGTATTTCAATGTTTTACCACCTTCAGAATTGTCTGATCATAGCATTATTTGCACTAGTTTTAAGTGTGGGGCTTTTAATTGCCCAGTTACATGTGAATCATATATTGAATGTAGATCTACCCCATTGAAAGGACAGTACATTTGGTCTAATCAATGTAAACTTGCTTACCAAACAGCCCTTGTTGATGTAGAGAGCACAAACAGCCTAATTCAACTTGATAATAGTCTAAATGAAAAAGACATAAGTATTGATGATATTAACAATAACTTAACTAAAATATATTTAGCAGCTGCATCTAAAACCCTTTTCTTTAAACCACCAATACATAATCGAAAAATAAACAAGAGAAAACCTAAACCTTGGATGTCTAATGATATATCTCTACTAAAAAGAGAAGTCCGCAAACTTGGAAGAAGAATTCAAATAAACCCTAAAGATTGTAATTTATTACAGGCTTTCGCAAATGCTAAACGGGAATTTAACAGAATGAAAAAGAAATCAAAACATGAATTTTATAAGACAGTAACTGACAATATCGACAATCTAAATCAGAACAATTCAAAAGATTTTTGGAAGGTCCTAAACAAAAATAAAATTAAACAAAACTCAAATTCTTCCAATCCAGGACTTCAAGCATTTATGAATCACTATCAAAACTTATTGTGCTCTAAGGGCAGTAACTCCTGTGAATATGTAGATAAATCTGAAATTCAGAAACTTACTCCCCTTGACTATCCTTTCACATGCAGTGAAGTCAAACTTGGCATTAAAAGTCTAAAAAATGGTAAATCACCTGGACAAGATCTAATTCTCAACGAGTTTATTAAAAGTGGCTCAAGTACACTTCTAAATATATTGACAAAGCTCTTTAATAAAATTCTTCTTACTGGAAAAATACCTGAAGCCTGGAATTTGGTACAAATAACTTCTATTTATAAATCTGGTGACCCATGTAACCCATCGAACTATAGAGGATTAAGTGTTACAAGCTGTATGGGAAAACTCTTTAATGGACTTTTACAATGCCGCCTAAACTCATACTTGGAAACAAATGGCCTACTGAGTAATTATCAATTTGGATTCAGAAGAAACCACCGTACCACAGATAATAAATTTATTTTAAAAACCCTTATAAATAAATATTTAAAATGGAAGAAACAAAACATTTATGCATGTTTTGTGGATTTTACTAAAGCCTTTGATACAGTTGATCGTACTTTAATGTTACACAAACTATACCAAAAGGGCATAGGTGGGAAATTTTACAATATTATAAATAATATGTACTCAAATACTAAATATTGTTGTAAAGACGAATCTTACTATAGTGAACATTGTATAGCTACACGCGGGGTTAAACAAGGAGATAATCTTTCCCCTATTCTTTTTAATATATTTATTGATGACTTCTACTCACACTTAATTAATTATAACACAAGTCCTCCTGAATTACAAAATATTGAAGTTGGACATTTATTGTTTGCAGATGACCTAATTCTCCTCTCTACTACAAAAGAAGGTCTCCAAAACTCATTAGACTGTCTCTCAGAATATTGCCTAAAATCAAAATTGACTGTTAACTCTGATAAAACTAAAGCAATGATTTTCTCAAATAAGAAAATTGACACAACTCAATATTGTTTTTATTATAATCATTTAATAGTTCATCTTGAACATGAATATAAATATCTAGGAATTATTTTTACTTATAATGGTAAGCTTAAGTATGCAGCTGAACAACTAGCTGACCGTGCAAGAAAAGCTTTTTATGCAATGAAACGCTCATTACCTTTTCATAATAACTTATCTGTAAAAACTCTTTTAAAATTATATACTTCACTTATTGAACCTATCATTTTGTATAGTTCTGAAATATGGATTTCAGACTTTAATATTAATATAAACAATTGTGATCAACTACCTTTTGAAAAGATGCAGCATTTGATATTTAAAGATATTTTGGGTGTACAGAGAAAAGCTTCAAATTTAGCCATTAAATATGAGCTAGGAACAGTCCCTATTTGTTGCAAAGCTATCATCTCAATGTTTAAATACTATAAGAGACTAAAAAATGTTAAGAATAAAAATAGCACTAGAAATCAAATTCTTATTGCTGCTTCCTTAGAAGATGACAACTTATATAGTAATGGTGTAAAGGATAATTGGCAAAGTCAGATTGATAAATTAAAAAAGAAACTTAACCTTCCATCATTAGATATAACTGATAACATATTCAGCAGCTGCTTGAAGAATTTTTACATAAAAAATGTTAATTTGCAACTCCAGAACATTGAATTCTCCAAATGTGGTAAATTATTATTTTTCAGTCAAATTAGAAAGAATTATGAATTACAAGACTACTTAAAATATCCAATAAATAAAGCTATACGTTCTAAATTAACAAAACTGAGAATTTCTGCACATCCTTTGGAAATTGAAGTAGGCAGATATTCAAAACCTTGTATCCCAAAAGAATCGCGTTTTTGTCACTATTGTAAAACTGTTGTAGAAAGTGAAATACATTTCATATATGACTGTCCCTTATATATAGATTTGCGAAAAAAGTACTGTTCTTTGAACATCTGTAATTTAAACGATAACATATTGAAAGAAAATCATTGTAAAGTATTATGTAATCCTGATAATGCAGTTCATTCTAGAAGGCTGTGTGAATTTTTATATGAATGTTTTGAATTGCGTTCCAAAAATAAAGCACAATTATAATACCGGTATATTTATTTAATGCATTTATTTGCTCATCACTGTTCATACTATATTGCTTGCATAATGATTATGTTTAATCTTCAAGTTGTTATACTCTGTATTGTTGACTTCACTGATCCATACACTTGCATGTATGTATTTTATTACTTGTCTTTTATATGTAACATGGTTGTATGCCAACATGTTTGGTGAATCAATAAGGAAATTGAAATAGAGAGATTTCACGCTTTCCTTTGCGTATGAATCTCAGGTAACTTTTTACAGTCGCCAACAAAGCATCCTTGGACGAGTCCACTGCAGACTCTGAAAGGTGACGCAGGTTACCCCATCGTTAACAAATTCTACAATGCATGGCCAGAAAATGTATGGCTGTACCCCCCAACTGAAATTGCTTTTCACGGGCCTGCAAATGATGTGTTATTTGAGAGACAGTAAAATAAAAGCACAAAATCAATGTTAAATTCTCGTATTAAGCTTTGGTACCGGAAATTATATACTTCTTTTGGTTCGTACCGAATATGCATTGGACATGCCGCTCAGATAGATGAACCCCATCGTCTCAAGGCACGGTCCGAAGTAGGAGAGGATCGTACATTTTGTCCGTGGTTTGCAACGATGGATGAACCCGTAGTCACGTGGATTTTTTAGAGCCTGGAGCCCCCCCCCCCCCCTTTCACTTTGAAAAACTTTTCTACAGACTTTTAGCAAGCTATCTTAATTGATGTATGTATTGAATGAGATGTACGTCATTAAGCAAAAAATACATAAATGTATATATAGTTTGAAGTACATGTCTACTAAATGTCTACATAAAATATTTCATTAAGAAAGGGAAACGTTACTATGCTCTATAAAATATTCCTGAAAGTGTGTCACGTAAATTCATCTTAAAAAGTAATTAAGTACGATTAATAATGTTTTTTTCTAATAAAATTCAATATATGAATGCTGTTTCATGTACACAGTCATGTAGTTTATTCAACAGAGGATTGAACTCAATATGTAGCCCTCATCTTAAAACCATTTTAGGATATAATGATACTTCCTATTTGACTTTCTACAGCTTGAGTATTTCTGACGTTTTGTCAGTATATACTTGTTTGATAATGTAAGCTAGATATTTGACCAGTGCCTGCATGCTGTGACACGAGACATCGGTTTGTAAAAAATTCATCCGATGGACACGCAATACCGAGCGTAGGAAAAATGTACAGACAAGGCCGAGATTCGAACTGACGAACTTCGATCATGGAGGGAGCGCTCTACCGACTGAGCTATCAAGACTGTTCTGTCACCTGCCAATTAATTCATAACTCTGTCATAAAACATAGGCACTCCCCATCTTAATTGTTAAAATACCATTAGTATATGTTTTATGCGAGTCAGTAGCAATGATTAGTACCCTCCTCCCCACAAAAATTCTGATCTAGTAAAAAAATATAATATATCACCTCACCTCACCTGTCCTCTTCGTGCCCACAGACACATAAGGTCCCAATACACTGTCTCCACCCGCCTCTGTCTTTGGCTGCTGTCCTCGCTGACGCACAGCTATTCCATCCCAGTTGTAGCCTCTCCTGCCCCGTGTAATATATGCACATATTCATATTATCTCGACAATTTAAAAGTATTCATTCATTTAAGCAATATTAAACCATGAGATTAACACAGTACTATGATCTATAAGTATATGAAAAGTTGAAAGTACCTTTAAGTTACTAGTAATTATACGTATTATGTACTTTCATTTTAAAGTGAAATACTGCTTAATGTTTAGATAGTGTTGCCTTATCTTTTAAAAAATTGGTTTTCAACAAGAAATAGTTACTGTAATACATTATAAAGGATATAAATATTGGCTTTCTAACTTTATCATATTAAGCTGTTGGCATTCACTCAATGATCTCAATGATTTGAACACTATAATAAATTGAGATACGAAATCAACTGTTATATATTATAACCGTACAGGTATGGTTAATGGAGTGGGTATCTACTGAGTGTTCATTTATAGACTTTGCTTGTTTAGCCTCCGGGAACGGTTCGGATTTTAATGTTAAGTGTAAATTTCCACGAAATTTACTCTCGCCATGAAATTTACTCTGATACATTCCTACAATAATACTCAAGAAAGGGGCTTCAAAGAAAGGTGAACACCTAAGCTCGGGGATACGTACACTTCATTTTGGGGGTCTTTTAATCTTTCTGAGATCCATGTATCTATCCTTTAAGGGGATTGGCTTCTGCAATTGAAAGTAGGTGTCTGTTTTGTCTTTTTCTGGATGCATTGTATAATTTTTAAGGTATACCTTTACTTAGATGACAAAAATATCTACAGATAAGAACAAATGAACAAACAAAAAATTGACAAAAATGATTAAATATTAAGTAAGAATTTATTCTGTTTTAATTTATATTTTATAAATTTCCCTTTCTGTCTTCTGAAACCTGAGTTAACGTCTTCCTTTAAGTAAATTACATTTTGTCTCCTAAAATTTCTTTTGCTGAGAAGGATATGGAAATAACGAACAGTATTCAATCTCAACGTCCATTAAACAACATACAAAATAAAAGCAGAGCAAACACGGACCTCCGAAACATCAGAGGTGGGATCAGATGCCATGGAGGAGTGAGCATCCCCTGCCGACCGGTCACACCTGCCGTGTGCTCGTTGTCATGATCAGGAAATAACGGAAAAAATCCGTCGTCAATTCAGTGTATAAATAATGGACTAACAATTGGTATGAAAAACGTCAGTCAGCATTTCATTTAATGATAAATTGTATTTGCTGACAAGGTCATTGTATCGACCATAGAATTTACGAAATGATTACTTTAAACGAGACTGTTGATATTCTTGTTTCATCAACTTGCTTGTCAATAATTTACCTCGTTTAAGAAATTGTTCATACGTAGAGCATGCTCTTGCGTATCGAATCAACTGAGATATATATACACCGTATGCAGGTGATGAAGGAATATTGCTGCATAAGTAAGGGAAGTTGACGATAGACAAGTTAAAGTCATCACGTTTATCATATAGCTTGGTTGTTAGATTACCATTAGTGTCTTTTTCAAGTAAAATATCCAAGTATGAAGCAGAGGTGTCGTGGTATCTTTTATCTCAAGCTCACCAGGATATATCGTGTCGACGTAGGAATGGAAATTATCATTATTAATTGACAATACGTCGTCGATATATCTAAATGTCGAGTTGAAGGCTGAATAATGCTGTTATCAAAACTGGGCGTTTTCTTTATGCCAGAAAACTTTATACTATAAAGAAAAATAAGAAAACTGGGTAAGAAATTCCTTATGGTCGCAACGGCCATTTCAGTGGCTCTTGCAACCATACGGAATTTCTCATCCATTTTTCTGATTTTGCGAAGAAAGGTGAGCCCGACAGTAAACCCCTTTGTTTTCTAATGATTCATGTATTAACAAACTGTTGATTCTGAAAATTTCAATTACAAAAATCCTTGCAGTTTCTAGATTTATTGATTAATTAACCCATATATTGTACATATTGATTAATTAACCCATATATTGTACATCATAAATGAAAAGTTTTGTTTTTTGCTACTGCTTCTCTTGCAAGTTAACTCCAGCTGTACACTTCATTACTGATGATGTTAATAGAGAAGAAAATGTAGACCATATAACTAAATGTTGGAGGCCCGGGACTTTTATTTGACAACAGAAATTGAGCATTTCTATGAATCCTGTTAAAAAGTGTCCCAGTCGTTTTGCTAAACAGGAAAAGAAATACCAGTTCAATTTCTCAACATGGATTGTTTTAGAAATATTTTACAGATTTCTATTAGAAAGTTGAAAAAACAATATTTGAACCTTCTTTCCTTAGTTTTTAAGTACTTTTAAGGGATAAGAGATGTAGATTACTTTCTGTGTTTCATTATTTTTTTCATTACAGTCAAGAAATGGAGTTCGAAAACTCTAAGTACACTTGATTTCCAACTTTCAGAAAAAGTTCTCTCACAAACTATTATCAATAACAAAGTTAAGAAAGTGCTTTATCAAGCCCCTGTCACTAATTAAAAAAAATATCAATTCCTCTAAAGAAAAAGATTCAAGCATGACCTTAAAGTGGTGAAAATCAGATCAAGGATTTACATAAAATCAAAAGAACTCGAAAACGTAAAAACGAGCGAATTTTCTAAACTTTATATTATCTCAGATAAATAAAAAAAAAAACTAGGTTTATGATATCATAACCAACTGCTTCTTCAACAAATATGGAACTCGGAAACTATCGTATCTAGTAATTTGTTACAAAATATTAATCTGATTTCCCAGATTCTACACACAAATAATCTTAGATTGATTTTAAAAAGAGGCTGGAGTTCCACAGAAGTGAACTATGTCTTATTGAAGTATGTTGATTGAATTAATAAAATACTGGCTTGAAGTGACTGTGGCTGAGATTGAAAGTAAAATTGTGGTGAAAATATGTCCTGAAAACGAAAAAAACCCTCGTTCAAGATAATTAAAATTTCACTGATATTATTAAAAATATTGTTGTCATTGAATTTTTATAGTATTTTATGAAATTTCATATCGTTAACTGAAGTTAATTCTTTAAAATAAAAATAGCAATTTAAATTGTATACAATGCAACTGCGTACAGGCCCCTTTAAATTGGTTTATAAGGAATCGGCATTGATTTCCTTTGTTCATTATTTCTACAGGGGAATGTTATTCTTATACACTTTCACTTTTACTGTTTCATGTATGTAAAACTGATACAAATCAAGAATAAGAAGATAAAGAATTAGTAGAAATAAAACAAATTACTTATCGGGACAAAATCACAAGTATAGTTGCATCTCACATGAAGATGTTTCTCATCTTCAAGTAATGGTACTCACTAAAAGGAAAGTAGATTGCTTAGTTCATCAAAAGTTAAATTGGTAAAGTCGAGTTATCGAGTAAAACACAACCTTTTCTTCATCAGTAATTGGACAACAATTTATAACCTCTATTCAAAAGTTTATTTTATAATAACTTAAAGAGGAAAATAAAAAAGACAAGTGTGGAAAAAATGAAAGGTAATATTGACTACTTCAAATGAGACATAATGGGATTGTCAAGTATTTAAACCTTTACCTCACAGTTACTATAATGGAGTGTATGTGGTCAATTGAGTTCACACATTTCCCCTTAATATATATATATACATATTATAACATTTAATACAAAAAAGGCGATGACTGAAAAACGTTTCAGTTAAGGGTATATAATTGAGTCTCGAGAGAGGTGCACTACAAATTTTCAATTCTCAAGGCCACATATACTTCATTTTACCAATAGGCTTGTCCATTCAAATTGTGTCTCATATCTGGTATAATATTATGTTTCATAGTTAGCAAAAATGTATGTATTGATAATTAAGCTGTCTCATATACTCAAAGTACCGTACAAGCTTGAAACCTAAGTTTATTTTGAATGTGGTATTAAATAAAAATGCATTGCCAGAGGAATTTTTAGCTTTTCTTTCAGTCATCGGATTTTTTAATGGAAATGTTTCAAAATTAATTTTAAATTAGCCAAAACCAAATTGTGAAATCCATTTCCCTATTCCGATCCGATGATTCGAGACCCAGTTTATAATATTGAAAGCACATAATATCTCTGAGAATAATATGCCTTCAAGTTAATGTAGATATCTTGCAGGAAAACCGTGCATAAAATTCTTACGATAAATTCAAACTCGATGGCTCCTTTCTTCTAAGTTTAAGAATCCAGAGTGGGGATAAGTTCGTCATTCCTCGTAAATGCATTGAGTCCTTGATAATCATATTAAAATAATGCCCCTTTACAATGGCAGACAAAATAATCATAGTAAATACCCTATAGTACAGTACCTCATAATACAGTACTTCATAGTACAATACTTCATGTTACAGTACCTCTGGCTCTTAGTATAGTCCCTCATATACTAGTACAATACTTCATAGTTCAATACCCCATAGTACAATGCAGGCCCAAAACCCAAGCTTAGCTGTCGTGCTTATATTGAAAGTTTTACATACATTATATCTATATCCCAACTTGAAAAGTGGGACGCTATTGTAGTGATCGGGATGTCCAATGGGGGAGCTGAACAAAATCTTATAATTTGTCAAAGATTATCACAGACGTTAAAACCGGAGATGATGATAGAAATAGAAAGATTTTAAGCCATAAACAACATGGTATGGTTCCAGCAGCTAACGTTTGGAACAACATCGTTTATGTTTGGAACACTCATTATTACATTGTATTTTACAAGAAATGGAAGTGGTCTGAATCAGATATGGAAACTCAAAAATTCCAAAGAACTTTTGGACAGTTTGAGATCATAAGATTTTACCAAAATCAACAACTCAAAAACTTCCTACTTTTCAACTTTACACACAACCAATCCCCACGATAAATAAAAGATCAGGCTTTTTGATATCATTAACAGCTGCTTTTTCAATAAATAAAAGTGAACTCGTTAATTTACTTACTTGGTCATTTGCAAAAATATTTTGTTAAACACATTCTGATTGCACACACAAGTACTCCGAAGTTGACATCAAAAAGATGCTTGAGTTTCTGATTGACAATATCTTTGTGGTTTATGGAATCCAGGTCTTCCAACAATCTATTGGAATTCCCATGGGTACCAATTGCGCTCCGTTAAAAGCAGACCTTTTTTGTGTTCATATGAAACAGAATTTGTGCAAAATCTTATGCGTGAAAAGAAGAAAACACTTGCTGTGGCTTTCAACTCGACATTTAGATATATCGACGACGTATTGTCAATTAATAATGGTAATTTCCATTATTATGTTGATACGATACATGCTGGTGAGCTTGAGATAAAAGATACTGCAGAGTCTGACACATCTGTCATATTTGGATATTTTACTTGAAAAAGACGTTAATGGTTATCTATCAACCAAGCTATATGATAAACGTTATGGCTTTAACTTTTCAATCGTCAGCTTCCCTTACTTATGTAGCAATATATCTTCATCGCCAGCATACGAAGTTTATATATCAGTCAATTCGATACGCAAGAGCATGCTCTACGTATGAACAATTTCCAAAACGAGGTAAATTATTGACAAACAAGTTGATAAAAAGAATATCAGCAGTCTCATTTAAAGTCATTATTTCGTAAGTTCTATGGTCGATACAATATGACCTTGTCAGCAAATACAATTTATCGTTGAGTCAAATGTTGACTGACGTTTTTCATACTCATTTGTTGAATACTCTTCGTTATCTCCATATCCTGCATATTACATCTAGAAATCCAACTTTCAATAGATCTTTAAAAATATTTCAAAGATTCATTATTCCAGCCAAGCTTGGTAAGTTTAGCCTCAGGGAACGGTTCGGATTTTAATGTAAAATGTAAATTTCCACGAAATTTACTCTCGCCATGAAATTTACTCTGATACATTCCTACAATAATACTCAAGAAGAGGGCTTCAAAGAAAGGTGAACACCTAAGCTCGGGGATATGTACACTTCATTTTTGGGGTCTTTTAATCTTTCAGAGATCCATGTATCTATATGGTCGATACAATATGACCTTGTCAGCAAATACAATTTATTGTTGAGTCAAATGTTGACTGACTTTTTTCATACTCATTTGTTGAATACTCTTCGTTATCTCCATATCCTGCATATTACATCTAGAAATCCAACTTTCAATAGATCTTTAAAAATATTTCAAAGATTCATTATTCCAGCCAAGCTTGGTAAGTTCGAAATCTCAACCTATAATGGATTCCCAACTTTTATATTAATCTTTACAAATAAAGATATATTGCGAGGTCAGAAAGTGCTCTATCGATCCCCAATTCTTATTCCTTATAAAAATATCAACTGCTCTGAAGGAAAAAGCTTTAGACGCACTGTGCTAGAAACCTAAATCTTAAAAAGTGGTGAAAATCAGATATGTATTCTCAAAAACTCAAAAGAACTTTTTAAAAAAGAAATGAAATCACCGAGTCAATAAAATAAAAAAGAGCAATTTTTCTTAACTTCAAATAATTATTTTTCAAGATAAAAAATGGCCTATCATGATGTCGTATACAACTGCTTCTTCAATAAAAATGGAACTCGGAAATTGTGTTTTTAATGTTGTGACTTTTTGGTAGCTTTGTGAGAAATAACTCTGATTCTACATACAGTTACCATTAAGAAGTTGTTATTTAAAAAGAGACCCGAGTTCTTTGTTTGCGATATCAATGTAGGGTGGGGATTAGGTCTTCAAAAAACTTTTTGAATACTGATGGGTAGTCATGGTGCTCCTTTATTCGCCGACCTGTTTTTTTATTTTTGTAAAACAGATTTTACTAGAAAAACAACCCATACAAGAAAAAGAAACACTTGTGAAATTCAATCAATTAGTAATAAATACTTCCATTCATATTGCAACTATCGATACTAGTATGTCCAAATGAACTTGAAATAATACACAACAGAATATATGCCACATATGTTTCATATTTTGCTGTTTTACTGTCTATAGACGAAAAGGACAAATTAACAACAAATTTAGATTTAACAAAACTTTTCCATATACTGCTATCACCTGCATTTACTTAATTATCACAGAGAGCTAGTTCTGTGTACAATAAATTCTTAAACCTAAGTTGGCCACTGACAGATGATGATGTTTCAGGAATTCCACAAACCTCGTTTACAGTCGGCATTTTATATATTATATGTTTGTTTAAAAAATCTTGTAAGCAAATTTAACTATCATTTCAGCCGACATGTTTTATACCAATTGTTATAAAGACTACTTTTAAACTTCATTTGACTGTTGAATACCGGTATTTCGTCTACTACCCGACCATTACATTGGGCTCCTAGCAAGTGTGACTTGAGGATCGATGCTCACTCCTTGGCACCTAGTTGATCAGCTGATCCCACCTACGAAATTCCTAGAGACCGTGTTTTATGCTGTGTTCACAGATTTGTATCGTTAATAAAGATATTTTTGAGAACCAGCACTATTCAATTGTTATCTTCAGCATTTTCACTTTGGTTCAGTGCAATGTGATGGTGTGATACCGGTATTATGTGTGTCTTGCATATACAATCTCTTTAGGAACTTCAACAGCCGTTCTATCTCTGAAGATTTACACATCTCTTTGGCTAGTTCTTTGAGTTGATCTCTGTCAAATGTACATATTGCAGTTTTTTTCATTTCATTTCCAAACAGATTTTGAAATAATTCTTTTTCAGTCTTAATAGTTTCTTCTAGATCTCCATATTTCCAGATGAAAATGTTCTTCTTTTCTAGATGTTCTGAAAGATTGATAAATCTTACATCACTACTGAGAAACTCTTTTATACTTTTGCCCAGCCATTCATTAAAGTCTTGGGTATCACTAATTCCAGTTAACCTTATTTCTTTAATTTTTGCATCAGAGGAAGCGCTTGAATTTGATGATGTATTTTTCTTTACTTTTAGTATTGCATCTCTATCTAACAGTACTGTGCACTTAACGTTTAATTGTTGACAGAAATCACGAGTAACTTGGTTGAATGTATCGGAGCTTAGAATAATTATCGAATGTCCCTGTATGTAATGAACGACGTCTTCCGAAAGATAGGAAGGCGTGAAACTTGCAATATATTCAAATATAGCTTCAATGAAAATTTTATCAGTTTTTCCCTCTACACAAAGAATTCTTGAGGAGAACAGAATTTTTTTCAGTTCGTCGGTATCTGTTATTTTGTGAACTTTTTCAGTGGTAGCAAGTGAATGTACGCTGTGAACACTTTTACTATTGGCGAGGTCCTTCCTTCTCACACATACATGAGTTAACTTTGCAGTAGTAGTATTTATAAAATAGGGGCTATGGGTAACAATAATAAGTGTTTTATTTCTCTCCTCCAACAGAATTCGAAGAAGTTGTTCAATCATTTTGGGGTGCATTCCTCGATCCGGTTCTTCGAAGCATACTGTCTTAAATTCTTTATGAGCCAAGAGCAGAGCAAGTTGTTGTGCTTCTATAATTCCCTCTGGTGTCTTTAATAGAGGCACTTTTTTAACTTCTGGTGGGTCTTCGTTTTTATGTTCGATAGTAATATCATTATTTTCCCCTCTACGGAATTTATATTTTAAAGGGCATATCATTTTAGTGAATAATTGTTCAGCCTGTGGACAGTCTACCTCCTTTTCGTTGTCTAGAAGTGTCTGTAAGATTTCTGCCTTAGCCACCGCCTCTTTGCAACTTTCTGATTCATGCGAAGATTTGTGTTGGCTTCTACATGTACTCCATTGAATGGGATTTATTGATCGCATGGCGGTAGTAGAAACATATCGTTTCTCCACAGCTTCCAGAATATTTTCACATACATTTGATTTTAAAGGTTTCCAGTTAGCAGTGTTTTTCTTTAAGTCTAATTTCTTTAGGTCCACGACAACAAATTCCTCTTCCTTCCATTCATTTCTATCCTTTAGCATCCATAATTCATCCACTTCGCCAACGAAGTACTCGGTAAATTCCTCATCATATTTTATATTGTCCTCTTTTACTCGATACCTTACGACTACCAAAGTTATTTTCTTGTTTCTTCTGAAGCAAACAGTTTTTTTTTTTCCAAAACATAAAGTCTTCTTCAAAACTTTTTTGAACAATAGAGAGAAGTGATTCCGGTTCCGGCGATAAACCTAACTGTTGAATGGCGGGTTCGTCATTAAATGTGTGAAGAATTTCTCCGTAAAAGTTACTAATATCAAACTCACATACTAGGTATGCCTCTTTATTTTCGTCATATGAACTTGTCACGTGATTATTAATACGGCGTGTCATACAACGACGAATGAGTTCGAGTATACTTGTCTTTCCTGATGAATTTTGTCCAACTAGAATGTTTATTCCGGATTGAAAAGTTAGGGCTTGATGATCTTTAAAGTGTACGAAGTTTTTAAAACACATCTGACGTAGCATCTGCAAAAATTACATTGACAGTTAAAAAACTTCTACATTGTATAGAGGTGATGTCCAACTACTTATATATGAGAGGAGTAATATCAACAATTACTTCGAAACAGTCTGCATATCATCAAAAGAAAATGACTTGGGGCTTTTGACTTTTTGTTCTAAAATTTTTTACATGATTATAAGATTAAACGCGGAGAATTTATTTTACAACAGCCGACTTAATCATTAAGTTAATGAAACAAATATGGGGAAAAGTGCAAAAAGTAATATAGCTGTCAATACAATGTAATATATTTTGCACACAAATATTGATTTTATATTCATGTTTCAATAGGACCCTTTCAGAGGAAAAAATCGTTTGAAATGAAGTTTAAATTTCAAGGTGGTAAGCTAGAGAGGATCTTTTGAATTGTAGGCCTATAGAATTATATATGCTTCATTGCATTTTCTGTTTATGTGATCTTTTTAATTACACTGTTTGTAGCTTTGTATTTAGAAAAGATAATCAATAAAATGAGTTTGAACCTCAGAATTATTAGTGCAAGTACAATTGATATTGTTTCTAGTTGATTTCGATTTAATTAGATTATGCAAACTAATTGCAGTAATCAGACCATTGTAAAATCTAAATATTGATTAATATCAATACACAACTCCCTACGATCCTCAAAATACATATAGTTATTTATTGGAAAAATAACCTTTGGTTGTAATATTTATCCAGATATTACATTTTAAGTATACTTACTCTTTCGATAAAGGTATCCTGAATCAGATTTAGGCCCTTTTAATCCTAACTGTTTTATTTACGACACCTTGGTGATATATGATCATCGGATAAGCAGTCTATACCAGATAGTTAAAGATATTTAAATACAAGCATTTGACTTCTTAATGATCAACAATTGATACATTGTTAAACTAAACAAGAGACACGTGGATCGTTTACAAGTGCCTTGTGTGCATTTTTACGCCGAAATATAATTCAAGAAGCGTTTTATGCCATCGTAATCGAAGATATGGGGTTACTAGCATATACTGTTTTGTCCTGTCCTTCCGTCTGCATTCTGTCTGTATGTCTGCAAAAACTTTAACCTTGTCAATAACATCTGAGTTGGTGGGTTTATGACTTTCATACATGTAGTTCATAGGTGTACCTCTTGTGATAAGACCTTTATTGTACTACCAATTATGCCCTTTTTACATTGACCTTGGAGTTTGACCCGATTTTACAAAAAAAAAACTGTGTTTGTAAAACACTGATGCCCCCGTATGACATCTTATGGGGAGGATTGAAATTTTCCCAAATGCAAGCTTTAAGTTAACCTTCAAGCTCAAGTTCAAAAGGTTAAAATTTTTGGCCCCCAAAAGAAAAATCTTCGCAGAAGGAATACACCTGTAAAACATGAAAGCGCTAGTTCTAAATGTTCAAAAAAGATGGACAAGGTTAAAGTTTTTTAAGTTGGTCTAAGGTCAAGGTCAAAACGTCAAATTTGTTGGTACCCAAAGGAAGTCTTCTCATTAACAGAACACCTGTAATATATGAAGGCCTTAGAGGTAACGGTTCAAACGTTATGGTCAAGGTTAATATATTTCTTTTTAAAGTGAGCCAAATTCTAAGGTCAAGGTCAAAAGATCAAATGTTTCTATACCCAATGAATGGTCTTGTCACATTGAATACACAGGTGAAGTATGAAAGACCTAGCACTGATTAATCATAAGTTATGGCTATGTTTAAAGTTCCGAAATTTTAGTAAAAGTGGGTCAAACTCTAAGGTCAAGGTCATGTCACAGGGAATACACAAATGAAATACGAAAGCCATAGCCCCAAACACTTAAAAGTAATGGGCAAGGTTAGCGTTTTGGCGGACAAACAGACAGACAGCTCGACAGACAAACGAACGGACAAAACTATATACCATCAAATATTCGATAACTGGCTTTCTAACACACATGTATATTTATTGTGACAACAGATTTAAAAGATTTAAATTTTTGAGACGGACGGACAGTACTTCAGACTGACAGACGAATAAGATTTGAGCAAAAGCGAAGGGACAAATATGAATTATTTAAAAAATAACACAATATTATATTTCAAAAAAAAAAAAAAAAAGAAAAGAAAAGAAAGAAAGAAAAAAGAAATACTATCAACCTGTAGCGAAAGCCTTTATTAATTAATTTTTTTTCGAATTTATCAAATTGATGTACTTTTCGCAAAATATGGCAAATAAAAGTCAAAGTTTTATAATTTTTTAAATTCAGAAAATCACTTTATATTGACACTGATTAGATTTCATTTGATTTATTTGTTGTGTTTAAGACGATTAAAACTTATTTCACAAGTACTGGGCATTACCTAAAAATGCTTTTGTTAAATGAATACCAGTTTGCCGGTGATTGTACTAAGTCATTTACTCTGAGAAAAACAACCAGATCCTACTCCCATCGCAATACATACACAGTATTTAATAAAGATTGGAAAAAAAAATAATTTACATAAAAACTAATACTTTTAATACAAAATGAGGAATATTTAAAGATTTTATTTTGTTTCAATTATTAATCCGACAAGTCATTATAGCCTTTACGATTAATAAGATAAAACCTTTTCAGTACTATAATTGATCAGAGGAGAAAAACTAAGGAGTCACATTATATAAGAAATATATAATCAGACGTTAACTTATGTCAATTTAAATTTAAGAAAAGGAGATTTCTTCTTAAAGATGTTATCCAGGGTGTTTTAAAGCAACAACACGGTAAAAAAAAAATGGAGGGGGGGGGGCGCTTCAAATTATCCTTAAAAAATGGGAAAAAACTAAGATAACGAACAATGTTCGACCTCAATATATCTACAAACAATAAAATCAGTGAACAGAGCATTATCCATGAACGAACCACTGGAAATATTCCAGACACTGGCACGTGTGGCACAGATGTGATTTGTAGGCACTTAGGAGGAGTATGCATCTATTGTTTATCTCTATGTTTGTGAATGGTACGTTTTAGAGTGAGAAATATCAAGATATTTGCTTTCTTCATCATCAATTATTGAAAACTCTATTTTTTTCTTAAGAATCTTCCATATCTACCTTCTTATATTGTTAAAAATTTACTGCTGTTTAACATGACATATGGTTTCTTTTTTCAGACAGATCAGAATACATGTACTACTTTGTCCTTGCGATAGCAAAATGATTCTGTACAAAGTTCATTGTAATCGGCACCATCCCTAAGTTTGAGTATTAGGTTTTTCAACTACTAGTAATTTCAAAAGCTCGCTACAGGGAGATTTAATTTAAATAATACTATTTAAGTCGTTCGATGATTTTTCATATACCGATGAAATTAAAACCCTTCACCGGCATATGAAAAAATGACCAAACGAGACGTTAAACAACATACAATAACAACTTTTTATCTTGTAATAACCATTTTTTGTACGGTAAAGATACCTTACTGTTCAAAGGCCCTGAGTGCAGAATACGGGTCTTGTTGAAGCCCTTCATCGATAATTTTTCATATACCGATGAAGGGCTTCAATTTAGACCCGTATTCTGTATTTAAGCAGTAAGGTATCTTTACCGTACAAAAAATGGTTATTACAAGATAAAAAGTTGTTATTGTATGTTGTTTAACGTCAAATTCGGTCATTTTTTATATGCCGGTAAAGGGTTTTAATTTAGACCTGTTCGTTCAGGACCATTGAACAGTGAAAGAGCTGTACCATACAAAAAGTTATTACAAAATTAAATGAAAATTTAAAAAAAAATTGCTCTAGTATGTTGTTTTAGGTCCCATAAGGTAGTTTTTCATATACCAGCGAAGGGCCTTACTTTAGACCCTTTTACTTACTGGGTGTGTAAAAGAACTTCAATGATATATTTTTTATTATACCACCCACCCCGCTTGTAAAGCAGTAGTGTATAATTATAGTGACCGGGATGTCCTTCCTTCTGTACGTCCGCTTGTCCGCCCGCCCGTCTGTTACGCTTTGGGGTACCCATCTCTTATCTGAATTCTTCTTATACGACTGACTGAAATTTAATGAAACTCTCACAGAATCCTTGTTACATATTGCCATTGTGCACCTTCTATTTTAATTTTTGATCCAATACATACTCTGAGTTTCCAATGACAAATTATGGATTTTGCCATTATGGAGCTTTGCTTCATGAAAAAGAAATTTAACATGGGAAATGAGAGAGGAGTGAGAGGGAGATAGTGTGTGTGATAAAAAAAAGGTGGAGATAGAGATGAAAGCATTTAACATATATATATTTTAAGTAAGTAGGGTTGTGGAATACCTGCCTACCCAGTCCTTGTTGCACCCGGAGTCACATTGGGCAAGGATTAAGGAGTTCTTTTCCTCTCCGTTCTTTGATATCTTCACCTCTCTCCGGGGAAGATTTATGTCCTTAGTTCTTTTAATTTTCCACTGTTCGCCTCCATGTTGTGTTTCGGTCGACTTTTCCTCCTTTTTTCTTCTGGTATCCATCTTAGTGTAATTCTTGTGATGTCATCTGTTGGCTTTCTCAAGACATGGTCTATTTCCATTTATGGAGAGGGCTTATATACGCTAAATGCCTGCTGCCCAATCCATTTATTACCTAATAAATAAATCTTCAAATCAAACATGGTCTATCCATCTTCACCTAAATTTTCTTAGTAAAGTCCTCATGTCTGTTGCTTTTATTGTTTCGTACAAATTTTCTTTGTTTTTTTTTTGTTCGCCGAAATATCCTCAAGATCTTTCTGAGACACCCGTTATGAAGACTTGATAGCTTTCTATTTCACTTTCTGTCATTCAGCGCCATACATTAGGACAGATTGTACACAACTATCACACAGTTTGATCTTAGTGCATCTGATTATGCTGCTTGACCTCTATATATATATACTCTTAAGTTTGTCCAGATCTTGATATTATGTCCTTATCAGCTTCTCCATCTGTTATCACTACCCTTTTCCAGATATGTAAAATATTATGTGTTTTTAATAGATTTTTCCATTCAGTTGTATTTTGGGTGGACTTTTTTTATATTTAGGGACATTACATGTGATGTTTAAACCGATTTTGTGCTGGTATTTATTTGTAAATTAGATGTTTTTCTTTTTGCATTTGCGTTTCCTAGACTTTCGAGTAGTTTACAACTTTTAATTTTCTTGTTCAGGAAACAACTTTATATTGACATTATAGATACATGGACTTGATTTATTTGTTGTGGTTTTGAAAACGTAAACTTATTTCACGGGTACTGGACATTACCCTTAAAGGTACTTGGACACAGATTTGAAGTTAATATTTTCTCTATAATATTACGACTTGTATATTTTGATAGCATTTAACACAAAAATAAATTAAAAATCATTTCATTATACCCCCCGCTTGAAAAGCGGGAGGGAAATAGTAATGGTTATGTCCGTCCGTCCGTCTGTCTGTACGTCCGTCTTGGACGCTTTGGGCTACCCATCTCTTATCCGCAACTCCTCTAATACCACGGAAGGAAATTTTTTGAAACTTTCACAAAATCTTTATTACATATTGCCATTGTTCACCTCCTATTTTACTTTTTGATCTGACATATATTTTGGATTTTACAGAGCAAAACAAGGACAGTATCATTATATTCATAAGGGAGGCGGGGGTATCATTTAGTGAGCTCATTGCTCACCGTCCCTCTAGTTTAAAAGTTATTAAAACTTCAATTTTTTGGCGGGTTTGATTGTCACATCCTTGCACTTTCGCAAATTTTAACTTTATTCTTAATACTTAGGAAAAGTGGCAATCTTATTGTGTATTAAAAAATTCAGAGTAAACATGTTCGAAAGCAAAACAGAAGACACGCAATATACTGTCAGTCCGTGCAGTTGTTGTGAGCATACTTTGACGATTCAACGCACCAGGTGAATCGTAATCATCAACAATAACAGAGCTCGTGCCTTGTTATAAAAACTGTGTACATAACCCGAGTGTGATCGATTTGCTAAACTCTGTACGCAACGAAATGACGATACATGTGAAGGAATTTTGCTTTCTAACATTTTTACTCTAAATAAAATTATTTTTCTGGACTAAAGTTTTAATATTTCTCATTAATACACAACAAGATTGCCACTTTTTCTCAGGATTATAAAGTTATAATTTGTGAAAGTGCAAGGATGTGTCAATCAAACCCGCCAAAAAATCTGAAGTTTCAACAACTTTTAAATGAAATAAGATTTTTAATTAATTTTTGTGTGAAATGCTATTAAAACTGAATATGAAATGATATTGGACGTTAAGGAAGCTCTAAACTCTAATAAAAAGTGCTTTTTGAATTTGAAGATAAATACCGGTATATCATATAAAGGTGTGCATATTTGAGCTACATACTGAGTAGTTAATTTTCAACATATGGTACCTGCTTTATTTCTGCAGGAAAAATGGTAAAAGACAATCATAGACTATTCGTGATCAAAAATCGCGTATGGAATAAGTGGAAAAAATGAATCCACTTACATATTCTTGGTCTAATATAATGCTAACAATATTTATTATATTTTTATTTATAATCTATTACAAATTGTGTAATTGATTGTAAATAACCATTTTTGTCATTTAAAAAAAAAATGGGTAGATCACTCTAACTGCTTAAAACTACCCTATAAATAGAACTCTCTAGTGTGCAGTAACTTATATCAATTTAAACTTTAGATATGGAGATTCTTCATCACTGGTGATCTTCTTGTACAGATCATTACTTACTCTTGCATTCATTAATGCAAGTGATACAAATTATTTAATATACATGAAAGTAGATTTTCACTGAAATAAAAGGCTGGAAATTTTTATTGGGATGTGTAAAAGAACTTCAAAAATATATTTTGATATCATGTAGTCAACAGGAGAAGTTTATCGTGATTATCTCCCGTGTAACATGTTTTCACCTACAGGAACATATATATGTACAAACTGATAAGAGAGTAGATACAGCTCTATCATTACATATCTTGAGAGAAAGGCTCTTAGTCGTAAAATTAAATTTTCGAGCATGACATGACATCAAGTATTTCAACAACAATATATAACATTAGTCAAAAGTATGCATTATCGTTGTTAACAGGTGATAAAAATTGTTGAAATGCATAAAAGAAGAGGAAGGATTTTAGATACTTCAGAGAAGAAAAAATGAGATCGACGTGTATTAAAATGATTACCTTGTAATAAAAGGTTGGAGTGAGTGTGGTCTAATGAGTGCATTCAGTCCCCCTTTAATTCTATACTATAGATAATTTCGTTAAGGGTAAAGATTGAATCTCGAGAGAGATATTTACTATATATCGTTACGACTCATTCTCTGGGTCACACACATTTCATTTTTACTACTACATTTTTAGTGATATCTTCTAGTATACTTTCTTGTACACGTGCTAATACATATCTTATAAGATGGTAAATAAACTGTTTATTCCCACGTGTTTTCTCCTGCCATATTTCTCTCTCTGTCAAAATAATAAAAATGATAATACCCGGTAATATATCTAAGCTCTTCTTTTACCATCTTGTGGTAGCTACCGCTTGATATATTCCACATGTCCTCTTCCCCTTCCCATAAAAACCATGAGTTTTTCGATGTCTCTACTTGTAAAGTTGGCCAATATTATTTACCATGTGCTTTTTTAGTAATGATACATGTAAAAATAGGATGACCCCCAGTGTCAGTACATTTCATTGGTTGAAAGTGAAAAGTAAGTTAAGACTTGTATTAGGAAATAGAGCATTGCTCTATTCTTAATACAGTGTTATAAATTTCGAAAAATTTTATGATACACTTTATTGAGATTGTATACACAGTAAGATTTTGTAGCATAATACAAATCTTTTAATACAAATCTTATCGTGTATACCGGCCTTAACCTCTCTCTCGAGGATTTTTCACTCACATGGACATGCCACCACGTGCCGGTGGAGAGCTGCAACTTTTGTCCTATACTTGGCATTCAGGGCCAGAGAGGTGGGAGGGATCTTTTTCGTGCCAACATATACCGCGGCACGGGGCCTCGGTTTATACAGTCTCATCGAGATCTGAAGGACCAGTCTCCACGTCCCACAGTGGGATTCGAACCCACGGCGAAGTTAGGAACAATTCCTTACTTCGCGACGCTTGACATACATGTATTAAGTTTTTCCTGGTCATTAAGCAAAATGATTCAATAATCATGGCTTTTATAGAGAATATACAAGTATTATTTCGAAATAAAAGTATCCAAAAGATGAGATGTTTTTGGAGATATTGAGTCCTCTTTTAGAAAATTTCAAGGCATTTGCTTAATTTCTTATAGTTTCCCGAACATTCGAAATGGGAAAGAGGTAAATACAATACACGACAAATGACGACATGTAATGACGTTACGGCGCTGTGGCAACACACTTCGAAAAAATTACGCACTTTGAAAAAAAATTTCAAAGTGCGTTAAAATTGAAACAAAATTAACGCACTTTTAAATTTTTTTCAAAGTGCGTTAAATTTGGGACCAACTCAACGCACTTTGAAAAAAAATTTTAAAAGTGCGTAAAGAATATACATCAATATATTTTACCATGGAGACACTTAAAAAAAACTTTGAAAAAAAAAATAAGTGAAAGCATTGATTTTTATTTATCTATCGAAAAACTTATATCCCCGTAGAGCAGGGGAGAAGAGGAAGGGAAAAACATCTCTCAAACCAACTCTTTATCTTTCCATTATATAAGCGTCGGTAACAAATAAACGGGGGAGGGGAGTAATAAACCCAATTCAAAGAAGGGTAAGACGCATTTTCAATGCCAATACGATGTATATTTTTTCCCAAATAAGTGGGGGGGTGGGGTTCAGCCCTCCTCATGTCCGGACTTCGTCCGGTTTCGATGCCTATGCGATTCCTTTAACATGTATTAACTAATATGGCGTTGAAAATTTCAATGAATGAGTTAAATTTAAACAGATGAAAACAAGAATTTTTCAAGTACAGTAAAAAAAGGGGGGAAGAGAAAAAGAAAGAAGAGAATTTTCATTTTTTTTTAAATCAAATTGCCCCGTTTTTCTTAAGAAAAACACGATGCTTTAAGGCTTTTACATTTACAGTCCCTTACATCTCTAATTCTAAATAAAAAGAAACGACTTGAAATGATGATATGAAACAATCATCTCTCCATTTTTTTTTCTAAAAGACCCATTTCCCATTATAACATTTATCAAAACCTAAAATTTTTAAAACGGTAATATCTCATGTTCTGAAGTGACCTTATCATAACAAAAAGTTAGCCAACCGGGATCAATTATTTATCATACCGATTATTTGTAAGAATATTGATCAAGCTTTACAATTTTTTCAAAGTGCGTTAATATCGATCATATTAACGCACTTTGAAAAGAAATTTATTTTTTCAAAGTGCATTAGCTTGGACCCAAATTTAACGCACTTTGATTTTTTTTTTCAAAGTGCGTAATTTTTCACAGTGCGTTGTAACACGGCGCACCGGGTAGCAGTTCAGTTCGGTTTAGAATTATAGCAATAATACCCATAAAATCGAAGATAGATAACAATATAATAAATATCACTGAAATTTATAAGTATATACAGGTGAAACAGTCTTTTTTTAGCGATTTATTTTTAATATACATGGCGACGTCTCCATATATGAATGAAATAATCTCAAATGGGAATTAAAATAACAATCAATCCCCTGTGGATTTGTTTCCAAAAAATATAAGTAATAATAGATTTTCATGGGATCAAACTTGAAATAAAACGCCGGAAATTCTTATTGATATGTGTAGAAGAACTTCAAAGATTTTTTTTATCCACTACAAGTTTACAGAGTCGATTATCTCCCATATTACATGTACATGACAACTGAAAAGAAAGTAAATCAGCTTTATCTTTAAATTGTTTGAGAGATAAGCTCTTTGTTGTCAAATTGAAGTATCAAGCAAAGCATACCTTTTTTAATAAGTATTTAAACAACAATATACATTGTATATTATTAGTTAAAAGTATACATTATCATTACCCGGGTATTTACAGGTAAAAAAAAATATTGAAAGCCGTAAAAGATGAGGAAGGATTTTAGATACTTCAGAGAGGAGAAAATTAGACCAACCAGTATAAATATGATTACGTTGTTATAAATATGTTGGAGTGGGTGTGGTCAAATGAGTGCATTGTAGCAACCTCTAATGATAAAACGCCGCTTAATGATAGAAATAGCAATAAGCGTTGCAATTGCAACGCTTAATGCCATAAATTATTGCATTAATAGCTGACGTCATCAACCGCTAATGCTAAATCGCCGCTTAACGATAGAATTATATCATTAAGCGTCACAAATACATTGCAACATCGACGCTTAATGAAACAAGCAAATATCGACATATTCGACGCTTAATGATATACATTTGTGTATCATTAAGCGTTGCAGTTGCAACCCTTAATGATATAAAATTTAGAAATCGCTTGTAATATCTAAGAGAAACACACATCCACCTTTCCTGAACAATGAGATATCACTTGTCAAAATGTTTATATATACCCTTGTGCTATATAAATGGTTATTATTGAAGTTTTACTGTGTTTTCTATCAATTCAAGGGAACTTCTTTAAGCCCCGGATGTTCAAAGAGACAGATAGTTAGAAGAAAGAGATACAAAGAAAGGGATAAATGAAATGATATTCAAGTCCTTTTAAAAGAACCATTTTTTTTTACTAAAAATACAGAACCAAACAAGCATTAAATTAAATTCCTTTTAATTTGATACAATGCATGATTTTAATACTCATCCTAAAATAAAATATATCAAAATATTCCAAACTTTGTATTTTAGATTTGATACAGCTTAACACATGTCACTGTTAACGTTGCAGATATACGTATCGAGAAATAAATTTATAATTTTCACTTCAATTGTATTTTTAATCTGCTTCGGTTCTCCAAATTTCGATAAAGAGAGACATCAATATTGACAATTCATTTTTAAGTATATTGAACACAAAGAATACAAATGAGTGCAATATATTGAATAATATATTATTTTGAGAAAAAGGTTCATTCATCTTTTATTTGTTATCAGTTTTACTTAAATACATTACTGTGGCATGATTATTTTAGAATCAATTTTGAAAACTAGTACATGTATATAATTATCAAATTATGAAAAACATGTCGAATGAAGTAGATGAAGCTGATGTTTTTAAAATTCTAATTGATGCATACTTCATTTTGTAGTATATTTGCCTGTCCGTCTGTCCGTCTGTCTGTAAACAATTTTTTTTTCAAAATGCAACTCCTCCTGCAGTTTTGGTCTGATTTAAATATAACTTGGCACACAGAAGACTACTATAGATATTTAATTTCTGCATCGGTTTTTGATTTGTGCCTTAGTTACTAAAGATATAAATAATGTAATAAAATGCTACATATTCAACTTTTTTTGTCTGATTTCAAAATAACTTAGCTCACATGTAGACTACACGTAAAGATATAGGTTTTTGATTTCGATCAAAGGTGTTGATTTGGTTACTAAAATAGAAATTTCTGTGAAATTCATTCAAAATGCTCCTCCTCCTACAGCTTTAGTCAGTTTATGATATAATTTGGCATGCAAGTAAACTACACTGGCAAACACTATTATCAGTTTCTTGTTTTTTGAATTTGTTGATTGATGTTGCCATGATAACTAAAATTAAAAATTCTGTAAAATTTTATTGAACGCTATTACTACAGTTGTAGTTTTATTGCAATCTTGCCACAAAAATAGATTTAATTAAGGACTGTCATTCTATTGAGGTAAGTACAGACGAGTAGAGCTACAGTCTCGACAGGGATATATATTTTTTCTTTTGATATATAAGACTAAGTTTACATCTGACTAATATTAAATAAAATAGATTTGAATGGATAGGTTTTTTTTCGGTACAAGAGAGACCCTTTCTATTAATGCCTGAACTAGTATTTATTTCTAGTATATTATTTTTTTTTTTAGAAAAATAGTCCTGTTCCTAAACAAGAGGCCCATGGGCCTTATAGGTCACCTGAGCATTATGCAACAACTTTCCAGTGATTGAATTTGAATTCATGTTTTAATCCAGAAGCTATTGCATTCACAATTTTGAAATAGGCACCATTGATCATCATAACAATACATTTCGCTGTTGCTTAGTTTGTTTACTTAATACCCATAGGCAGGGTAGGGGAACAAAAAATGCATTTCAAGTAATCAGTAATATTCAGCATGATCAGTAATGCCCAAATCACACATGAACCCCACATGAACCCCTGACCCTTAGGCCTAGATCCACACATTGCACAATTTTTGAAAAGGCACCCTTGCTTTTCAAAAATATTTGATAAATACCAAGGAGCAGATTTCAAACAATTCATCCACTTTTAGTATATAAGTACAGCCCCCCTTCCTTTATGGTACCCCTGACCCTGGGGCCTTGAAATTCACAATTCTGGAAGATTAGGACCCTTGCTCATCATAACTACATAGGTAGTTCAACTGCTTAATACCAAGGAGCAGAAAAGAAAACTTTCAAAAATTTAGAGTATTTTCACTGTATAATCAATAGAGCCCCACCCTATCACTGGAACCCCTGACCCTGGGGCCATAGAATTCACAATTTTGTTAGAGGCACTCTTGCTCATCATAACTATGCACTTTTTTAGTTTATTTATTACCCAGTAGCAGAGAAAAAAGATTTTCAAAGAATTTATGTATTTTCACTATATAATCTATAGTATAGCCCCCCTTACACCAGAACTCCTGACCCTGGGGCCATAGAATTCACAAGTTTTTTAGAGGCACTCTTGCTCATCATAACTATGCACTTATTTAGTTTATTTATTATCCAAGAGCAGAGAGGAAGATTTTCAAAGAATTCATGTATTTTCACTATATAATCTATAGACCCCCCTTACACCAGAACCCCTGACCCTGGGGCCATAAAATTCACAATTTTGGTAGAGGCACTCTTGCTCATCATAACTATGCACTTATTTAGTTTATTTAATACCCAGGAACAGAGAAGAAGATTTTCAAAGAATTCATGTATTTTCACTATACAATCTATAGAGCCCCCCCTTACACCAGAACCCCTGACTCTGGGGCCATAAATTTCACAATTTTGGTAGAGACACTCTTGCTCATCATAACTATGCACTTAGTTAGTTTATTTAATACCCAGGAGCAGAGAAAAAGATTTTCAAAGAATTCATGAAATTTCACTATATACTTATTTAGCCCCACCCTAATTAAATTCCAAAGTTTTCACTGTAGTAAATCAAAGTTTCAAAGTTTTTACTATAGCAAATCAAAGTTCCAAAATTTTCCCTATAAATGGTAAATTTAAGTTCTAAATGTTTACTTTGGTACTATAGTTAACTAAAATAAACTTTAGTTTACTGTAGTATTTTTTTAAGGATGTGTTTGGATTTATTTACACCAGCCGTGAAATTATCCTATAAATTTTAGTTTGTCGTGCAATGTAACATCACCGACTTTCTCATCACAATAAAACAAAAAAACGATCAAACTACGTTGTAGTTTTATGGAAGTTTTCAATTTAAGGAGAAGTAATGAGACACAGTGTGTTTGTAAGCGTCGGGATGGGATGGGGAAGGGGTTATTTACATTAATAAATATTTTATGTTGGTTTAGGTAGGATTCTTCTCACATTTTTTGTATTCAAAAATTAATGAAATGTTCACAGAATCAAGAGGACAATACGTATTTGTGATGCTATCAGTTAGAATAGATTTGATTGTTTTATATTAGAGGCAAGGTCAGGTCAAGGTCATTACCTTTTTCATTTTTTAATGATATGATTTGTATCTCTTGGAATAAGATACAAAATATTCATACTTGACATTCTCTTCTGATTTTACATTGTTTTCAAAATGTTTTAAAATATAGGTACACCAAAAACTGGTGAGATAGTCCGTTCAGATGATTATCCATAAGAGTAATATAAGAAATATGAACCTTTGGTATCTTGTCCAAATGGTTTGTAAGGTATCCTTATTTTTTGCGAGGAATTTTATTTAAGTACCTACTATTCAATGACAATCTCTTAAGAAAAATTATATATTTTTGAGGAACGTGTCGTCTGACCTTAACATTAAACCAGAAATCTCTGTCAAGACTGTAGCTCAACTGGTTCGTACTTATAACAAAGGATCAGAAAAGAAGCCATTACCATCAGACCAAATCTAAAGAGGGAGTAGCGTTTTGAAGGAATTTCACAGAAATTTCTATTTGTACTAATCATGGCAACCTTGTTCATTAAAATCAAAAACTGATGCATTATTTTATGTATCTAAGTGTAGTCTACTTGTGTGCCAAGTTATATCGAAATCAAACAAAAATTGTAGGACAAGTAGTGTTTTAAAGAAATTTCACAGAAAATTTTATTTTTAGTAGACATGGCAATACTGTTCATCGAAATCAAAAACCGATGAAATATCTTATGTATCTTTGTGTGCCAAGTTATATTGAACTCAGAACAAAACTGTAGTAGGAGTTGCGTTTAAAAAATGTTTACAGACAGACGGACAGCTAGACGGACGGGCGCATTACTATCGCAAAAACTCTTCTATAGTCTCTGACCAGAAGAGCTAAAAATTACTGTTTCCAATAATGCGATCCCTACTTGTATTTCAAAAGATTATTTATTTATTTGATATATTTTGAAACTTTAGTCCCTTATTATGAATTTAACTTACATTTGAAAATTTCGTCTAGTCTTCGATTGCGTGAAAATTATAGCTAAACTCAATGTTCTAAAATAATTTTGAGAGGCAGAAAAGAAGATTTTTCATACACCACTATTCAGCCCAAAATATAGTCCCTGCTAGTTTTCAAATGCAGTTTACCATTTCTATTTCAAGTTGTATAATTATAATGAAGAAAGAAAAATATGGTCTTTTAAACCTCTTACATCTAAATATATGACATATCAACAAATATACTTTGAATATTCTATCTAGTAAGAAACCAGAGAAGAACCCCTCTTAAGTTAAATATATCTTTGATGTTTTGGGGAAGATTAGGGATTTTTTATTCTCCCTTTTTGAAGTAATTCCTCTATACTTGGAAAAGTTTGCCACAGACTTGCTTGATATGCAACTTACGTTTCTTTTTATCATCTAAATTACATGTGGTACCCAATGGTCTTAAAGTAACTATTTCTAATCAAAGTATTGTTTTTTATACCGATAAAAAATGAAAATTAAATAAATATCATTGCAATAAAAAATCTAGCTCGTGTTTATTTTTGCCAACTAGACAGCACATAGAAAAACTTCTGTGTTTCTTTCTTTCCTTGTATTTGTGCTACTTTTTATGTATAGAATCAGATGAGCTTGTGACCATGTGGAATCGATTTAACATCTAATTATGTAGCACCAAGAATGCCATGCCTTAAGTAGCAAGAGTCCAAGCATGTCAAAGTTTTGTACTTTATGTTTGGAATAATTAGAAACAATAATGTCTTAAATTATTCAAAAGTTGTTAATTCTATTCCTAACCAGAAAGATTTCAGTCTGTCTTCACTGCAATTGTCAGTAAAGAATGATCTATTTCGGTATACATGTACCATTTATACTCGCCTGTTAGTGGTTTTTGCTTAATATAAGTCTAAAATTTAGACAGTTTTTTTCACTCATGGCTGATGTTAGGTAGCAGACATGTCCCTAACAAAAAAAAATACTAAAGAAAACTTCATAGTTTACTATAGTTTAATATAATTAAGTAGAGAAGCAAAGTAAAAACTTTGGAACTTTGATTTGCTAAAGTGAAAACTTTGGAACGTCGCTAACCACTGTCAAAATGTACGATCCTCTCCCAATCTGGCCGTAGTTGCATGAGACGAGAATATTTTGTAGCTCATTAAAGTATTAACCAACGTAAGTAAAACATAGTCGGACCTTTCATGCGACCTTTCAATACCCATTCGCAGTGAACGAAATACTTCTGATGAATACTAGTATTAATAGAGAGGGTCTCTCTTGTACCGAAAAAAGAACTATTTTCATTTAAATCTATTTCATTTTAATATTAGTCAGATGTAAACATAGTCTTATATATCATGTATATCGAAAGAAAAAAAAATACTACAAACGAAATATGCGTCATTTAGAAATACAAAAAAAATTCAGCCTCTTCAACCTCAGTCAAAATGTATATTGTAATTTAATAAATACTAGAATTCAAAATTGATTCTAAAATAATCATGCAACAGTGATGTATTCAAGTAACACAGCTCACTATTAAAGCATAAATGAACCTTTTTACTCAACACAATATATATTATTCTGTGTATTACATGTACTTGTTTTCTTTGTTATATATCCTTAAACATAAGTTGTCCATATTGATGACTCTCTTTTTGGAATTTGGAGAAACGAAGCAATAGTGAAAATCACGATACGTATATCTGAGACGTTAACAGTGATATGTGTTAAGTTGTATCAAATCTAAAACATATATATATATATATCTCAGGTCGACTATTCAAATCATTGTATAAATTTAAAAGGAATTTAATTGCTTGTTTACCTCTGTATTTTCAGTTTTAAAAAATGGTTCTTTTAAAGGATTTGAATATCATTTTATTTATCTCTTTGTTTGTATCTCTTTCTTCCAGCTGTCTCTTAAACACCCATGGGTTAAAGATGTTCCCTTGACTAAATAGAAAACACATGCAGAAAAACTTCAATAATTACCATTTACACTTGTATATATAACAAGGGCGTATATAGATATTTTGACAAGTGATATCTCATTGTTCAGGAAAGGTGGATGTGTGTTTCTCTTAGATATTACAGGCAATTTCTAAATTTCATATCATTAAGGGTTGCAACTGCAACGCTTAATGATACACAAGTGTGTCCGTAGCAATAGTTTTAATAGGAGGAGTAACCCGCCCACCCACCCAAAAAAATCGGACCAAACAAAAGAAAAATGTGTAAAATTTATGTACAGGTGATATTATTTCCTATTGATAATAATTAAATATTTATTGAATTTAGACTTGACACATGCATATTAATCTATGAGATAAACACTTTGTACTATGATCTAGATAGCCAATGATTGATGATAAATGTTACAGTTACTTCAATTTGTCGACAGGTTCAAATGTTCCATGTATATGTGTAATGTACTTTCTTTTCAAAGTGAAGTGCATGTATTGCTTATAATTGGTGCTTTTGGCAGTGATGCTCTACCTTTTAACACATTGGTCTTACACAAGAAATAATAATACATGATAAAGAAATTAATATTGGCTTTCTAGCTTGATCACTAACTGTTTGCATTCACTTTAATGATCTCAATGAATTGAACACTACAATTAATTAAGATACAAAATCAGTTGTTATATATTATAACCGTACAGGTATGGTTAATGGAGTGGGTATCTACTGAGTGTTTATTATATACTCCTCACTTGTTAGCCTGCGGGAAGGGTTTGGATAAATTCATGGCGACAGCAAATCTCCATGAGATTTACTATCACCCTGACATTTATCCAAACCCTTCCCGCACCAATCCTCGAGGAAGAGGCTTCAAATGGGTCGAGTTCCCTGGGCTCAGAGTTACGGACACTTCATTTTTTAGCTCTACTGGTCAGAGACCAGAAGAGCTTATGCGATAGTAAGGTGTCCGTCGTCCGTCCGTCTAGCTGTCTGTCTGTCTGTCCGTCTGTCTGTAAACAATTTTTCAAAACGCTACTCCTCCTACAGTTTTGGTCCGATTTCAATATAACTTGGCACACAAGTAGACTACACTAAGATACATAAAATAGTGCATCGGTTTTTGATTTCGATGAACGGTGTTGCCATGGTTACTTAAAATAGAATTTTCTTTGAAATTCCTTTAAAACGCTACTCCTCCTACAGTTTTGGTCTGATTTCAATATTACTTGGCACACGAGTAGACTACACTAAGATACATAAAATAGTGCATCGGGTTTTGATTTCGATGAACGGTGTTGCCATGGTTACTAAAAATAGAATTTTCTTTGAAATTCCTTTAAAACGCTACTCCTCCTACAGTTTTGATTTGATTTCAATATTACTTGGCACTACACTTAGATACATAAAATAGTGCATCGGTTTTTGATTTCGATGAATGGTGTTGCCATGGTTACTAAAAATAGAATTTTCTTTGAAGTTCCTTTAAAACGCTACTCCTCCTACAGTTTTGATTTGATTTCAATATTACTTGGCACACAAGTAGACTAGACTAAGATACATAAAATAGTGTATCGGTTTTTGATTTCGGTGAACGGTGTTGCCATGGTTACTAAAAATAAAATTTTCTTTGAAATCCATTTAAAATGCTACTCCTCCTACAGTTTTGGTCTGATTTCAATATTAGGTAACACACAAGTAGACTACACTAAGATACATAAAATAGTGCATTGGATTTTAATTTCGATGAACGATGTTGCCATGGTTACTCAAAATTGAATTTTCTTTGAAATTCCTTTAAAACGCTAGTCATCCTACAGTTTTGGTCTGATGGTAATGGCTTCTTTTCTCATCCTTTATTATAAGTACAAACCAGTAGAGCTACAGTCTCGACAGAGACTTCTGGTTTTGTCTTTCTTTTTGAGATTCATTACGGAATACCTGAGTAAATATACATGTACCTGCAATGATGAAATTCCTTATAGGTGATTGAATCCTGCAATTGAGAATGGGTGTCTGTATACGTCTTTCTGGTACACTAAAACCTTTTGCATGCATGAAAATTGTAACTTTTAAATGTAAATTAGATTTGTCTCTTAAAATTTCTTTTGCTGGATAAGTTCTGATATCAAAACCAGACTTATTCTATATGAATAAGATCCATTCCGTAGACAACAAATAGAATAATGGATAAGAAAACTAGGCACTGCAATTTCTTATGGTTGAAACGACCACATATTTAATGTAAGGAATCTTGCTAGCCTACAAACATGCCACTGTAAATGGAACTTTTTAACAACACAATAAGACGTAGACATAACCACAGAATTGTAGCGTTATATGCATGGTTTTGTACTTCAGTCTTTGATCATAAGCCTACAGATCCCGTAATGCAAATGTGGTGCAATTTACGGCGCTAGATTATCTTCGCACGGTTTGGGAACAACCTTTAGCTACAGAATCGTTATCGTTTTATACTTATGATAAGTCTTTGACCATAATGCTTCAGATCCCGTAATGCAAATGTGGTGCAATAACGGTGCAAAACTTTCTACGCACGGCTCGGGAAGTATTATTTTTCATTTCCCAGAATTGTTCAATCAACTTCTAGACATATTCTGTGACAAATCTGTATATCTATTTACCTCCTTACCCTTTCCAGTTTTCTACAGATTAATAAACTCGCTTGATAAGATTTGTTGTCGGGTGGCAAACAATTCTAAACAACTTCAACGAGTTAACTGGTCTGTAGAGACGACTATAAATGGTTAGGAGGTGAATAAGATGTACCTGTTAGTAAAAGAATATTTCTATAATATGGCCAAAGACTAAGCAAAAACAAAACGCTACAGCTTGATGTTGATACAGTCAACATTGAAGGATAAAAGTGGTCCATTAATGGATTACCAACTACAGATCATAAGCTGATGTTGCTCAGCAGACTCTTTTTAGCCATAAAATGTTACATATAACTTTGATTCAGCTCGTTAATTGGTAACTTGCATTTCAATTTACAATCAAAGAAATAGACCCAGTGAATATAAGTAATATGAAAATTTAAAAAACAATTCAGTTCCTAAATTTATTGCACATGTACATCGAAAACAAGATCCTGTGCTCTTCCTCTTCTTGCAACTAAACTTCAGCTGGACACTTCGTTAGAAGTGATGCTAATTTAGTTGAGAATATCAACCAAGGGCCTGTTCAACATAGCAAACGTTGGCGCCGTCGCCCGCCAAAATTCCTTATACCTCCAACAGAAAAGTTTGCGAACGCCAACTCTGTTGAACAGGCCTCCAGTCTTTCCTTTGGCACTTGATTTTAATTCTACATCTAGAAATCCAATTTTCAATAGATTTTTCAAAAAAAATATTTCATTGTTTCGATAGTTTTATTATTCCAGCCAAAAATATAGTGAGTTTGAAATCTCAACCTATTACTAGATTCCCGACTTTCATATGAATCCTACAATCAAAGATACATTGTGAGGTCCAGAAAGTGCTATATTCACTCCTGGTGACCAGAAGACACCTAATATTTTACATAAATATTGAGACCAAAGGACTCCTTTTTTGGTCAACTGAAACAACGCATGTGACTTATTGCGATCAGTTTTTTTTTCTGGCGTCGTGCGCTGTGCATTGTGCGTTAACATTCGAACATTTTCAACTTTTCTCTGTAATGTCCTGCCCCTATTCTTACTCTTTACAAAAAAAATCAACTGTTCTGAAGGAAAAGTTTTAGAAATACGAGGGCTGTTCAATAAATAATGTCCTCGGTGCTCGGAAAGAAACAAAAACGCTTTTCAATAATTTAGTCTTAATGATTTTACTTAAATATTCTCTTTTAATTAGGGATGTCAAAATTTTTATTTTCCTTAGTCGAACATTCGATTGCATTATTCGAACGATAGTCGACTATTCGGAACATTTTTTTCATAATAAAATCTTAATTTCCGTTTTACTTTCCTTTGCATAGACTATGCAAGAGTTATCCTTCTATGGTTTATGCATTACGTATGCTTTTGACAGATATGTACAGGCACTTGACTTGTAGCTATTATGTTTACATGAAATTATAATTATTTAGTTTTAATATGCATCAAAAACTACCAGCAAATATTTTTTTAAACTCATTTAAATAAAATAAGATAAACACAGCGTCTACACGTCAGGTGCCCATGTGACATTGTTATAAAAAATAATACCGATTACCGTATTAACTTTAAAACAGTTAAATGCCCTAGCTTACAACACTACAATGTATGCGTGTTTTTATAAAAGTAATTATCAAATTATCAAAACGTGTCTCGGCTAACGTATGTGAACCTTTGAATATTACTAAAATAACAATATTTTGGTTACATGGAATGTAAAGTCTAATTAACTGTGTTTTCATTATAATTCTACAAACAAAACCCAGCACAGTGATTCATAATTTATCAGAAAAACAATTGTTATTGACAATTATCAGATTATAGAAGAGCATTAATGCATTTATACACTGATAATGAAAAGTCAACAGTTTTTGTTCAGGAAAATAATTTTGCTCGTTAATTGGTAACTTGCATTTCAATTTACAATCAAAGAAATAGACCCAGTGAATATAAGTAATATGAAAATTTAAAAAACAATTCAGTTCCTAAATTTATTGCACATGTACATCGAAAACAAGATCCTGTGCTCTTCCTCTTCTTGCAACTAAACTTCAGCTGGACACTTCGTTAGAAGTGATGCTAATTTAGTTGAGAATATCAACCAAGGGCCTGTTCAACATATCAAACGTTGGCGCCGTCGCCCGCCAAAATTCCTTATACCTCCAACAGAAAAGTTTGCGAACGCCAACTCTGTTGAACAGGCCTCCAGTCTTTCCTTTGGCACTTGATTTTAATTCTACATCTAGAAATCCAATTTTCAATAGATTTTTCAAAAAAAATATTTCATTGTTTCGATAGTTTTATTATTCCAGCCAAAAATATAGTGAGTTTGAAATCTCAACCTATTACTAGATTCCCGACTTTCATATGAATCCTACAATCAAAGATACATTGTGAGGTCCAGAAAGTGCTATATTCACTCCTGGTGACCAGAAGACACCTAATATTTTACATAAATATTGAGACCAAAGGACTCCTTTTTTGGTCAACTGAAACAACGCATGTGACTTATTGCGATCAGTTTTTTTTTTCTGGCGTCGTGCGCTGTGCATTGTGCGTTAACATTCGAACATTTTCAACTTTTCTCTGTAATGTCCTGCCCCTATTCTTACTCTTTACAAAAAAAATCAACTGTTCTGAAGGAAAAGTTTTAGAAATACGAGGGCTGTTCAATAAATAATGTCCTCGGTGCTCGGAAAGAAACAAAAACGCTTTTCAATAATTTAGTCTTAATGATTTTACTTAAATATTCTCTTTTAATTAGGGATGTCAAAATTTTTATTTTCCTTAGTCGAACATTCGATTGCATTATTCGAACGATAGTCGACTATTCGGAACATTTTTTTCATAATAAAATCTTAATTTCCGTTTTACTTTCCTTTGCATAGACTATGCAAGAGTTATCCTTCTATGGTTTATGCATTACGTATGCTTTTGACAGATATGTACAGGCACTTGACTTGTAGCTATTATGTTTACATGAAATTATAATTATTTAGTTTTAATATGCATCAAAAACTACCAGCAAATATTTTTTTAAACTCATTTAAATAAAATAAGATAAACACAGCGTCTACACGTCAGGTGCCCATGTGACATTGTTATAAAAAATAATACCGATTACCGTATTAACTTTAAAACAGTTAAATGCCCTAGCTTACAACACTACAATGTATGCGTGTTTTTATAAAAGTAATTATCAAATTATCAAAACGTGTCTCGGCTACCGTATGTGAACCTTTGAATATTACTAAAATAACAATATTTTGGTTACATGGAATGTAAAGTCTAATTAACTGTGTTTTCATTATAATTCTACAAACAAAACCCAGCACAGTGATTCATAATTTATCAGAAAAACAATTGTTATTGACAATTATCAGATTATAGAAGAGCATTAATGCATTTATACACTGATAATGAAAAGTCAACAGTTTTTGTTCAGGAAAATAATTTTGTCAACAACCTCTGAAGACATACGATCTCTCAATTTTGTGACGAGTAATCCCGCCGAAGAAAATATACGTTCTGAGGGCACTGATGTGGCAGGGGAGCCAAGGAATTTTCTGGCCAGTTTAGCGATCGATGGGAATTTGTTTTCATTCCCCCGCCACCACGATAGTGGGTCCTCGACTGATTCTAACTTCTCGCCGAGATAAACATCAATTTCGTTTTCCCGTTCATTACTATCTTTCTCAGGCGAAAAACTGGTTAAAGAAAAGATAACCCATGAACTTTTTCATAAATTTGTAATCAAGAGTTATCGCTCTTTTTTATCGTATTTTATTTAGTCGATAGTCGGTCGCATTATTCGTTGACATCCCTACTTTTAATTGAAACACATGTCCGAAACATTTAATCCAATTTCTGATTGTTTTTAGAACACATTTTTGAGTATGGACCTTCGTATACTAGAATATGGCAGATCCTATGATTTCCTGGACTTGTTTCTTCTTTCTGAATTTTTTTTCAAGTTTGGAAAATAAAACAAATCAAAGGGTGAAAGATCTGGCAAATATTGGTGGTGTGACAAAACATTGACGCTCTGCTTATCCCCAATCTCCTCTACTCTTTAGGACGTGTGGGTTTGGACGCTGTCATGAAGATATAAAATGTATTGAATTCCTGATTCTGGTTCTTCCTCTCATAAACCTTTCGATTTTTTGGCAAAATTTTGCTTTCTAGACTCCTCCAGAAATTGAACTGCCTCCCCAGATAAGAATGTAAACAACAAGACCACTAATAAGTGAGAAAAAAGCATGTAAACTGTCTTTGTACCATTGCAATTCTTTGCTCTTCTCAAACCTTTGCTGGTTTTGTCAAATGCATCTTATTGTTAATTTGTTTTGAGTCCTGATTTAAAGCAATGGATTCAAGTTTCATTATCTGTTTGAATTTCAGACAAAGGTTGAAAACTACAATTTCTGATTGTTAAAAATTATTGTATATATCCCGTATTCTTACACGCTGTCGTTTTCACTCATTTTTCAAAACATAGGGTGACCATTGGGTACCAAACTTTTTTTTTTACTTTCAAGTGTTTCTTTAAAACAATGTGAAATACCCCCAAATTCATACTTATCAAATTATAAGTGTTTTAAAGTCCATCAAACATCTTCAGTGATAATTTGTTGAATTTTGGCAAACAGTACATTGGTTGTTGCAAGTCCTTGTTGCCATGGTGGGTACCCTTTTTTGATGCCCATTATATTATTTTTGTTCATTGAAACCCATCTGCTCATGTGTCTGTAAAACAGACATTGGTTCCTGTAAATTTCACAAATTTCAGTGAATATTTCTTTTGGGTTCTTAACAAATTTTACCGCAGTTTAATGAAGCGTTTAATTTCACTTTACTGATTCTCTACCATTCATTTTTAATGCATTGTCTCGAATAGCATTTGTTTTTCAGCTTCTCACAATGAAACTATGTGATGAAAAGTGGTCACATAAACTATAACCAATTCATTAAAGATTCAATCATGAGAGAAAGTTTAGTTTAATGTCATATGATATCTGTGTTGTATGTCATAGAGGTCAAGACATTATTTATAGACCAGCCCTCGTACTTTGCTAATATTATGATAACATATGTTGTATTAATTGTATACCTAGACCTGCGATCACAACAATCATCAAATTAACAGTTAGATGCTTACATTGCAATATGATTCTATGAATTTTAAAAGAGGCATTGAAATTACAATGTGATTGTTGACATTCTAGATGGAAACATTTTTTTATGGTAAGGAAAAAAACAATCGTAATCTTAAAGTGGTGAAAATCAGATATGTTCAATGTAGATGTATTCTCAGAAACTTCGAGAACTACATGTATTTTAAAAAGAAAATGAAATCACCAAGTTTTTTAAGAGTCAATAACATAAAAACGAGCGAATTTTCTAAAATTTAAATAAATGAATTTAAATTAACGATAATAAAAAAACTAAGCTTATGATATCATAAACAACTCTTCCTCAATAAAAATGGAACTCAGAAATTTTTGCATCTAGTAATTTGTCATCGACAAAATTAATTTGTGAAAAATCACTTCGATTCTACATGCAATTATTCTGAAGTTGGTATTTAAAAAGATGCTGAAGATCTTCGTGGCAAAATCAATGTAGGCCTCGGGTATTAGGTCTTCCAAAACTTTTTTAAAATTCCAGTGGGCACTCATTTTGCTCCTTTATAGGCCGACCGGATTTTTTAAAAAAAAAATTCTATTAAAAAAAACTTATAAGTTATACAAAAGATAATTAATAGCGGGTTCCAGTAAATGCTCAACCAGTCTCTTTCTTTACTCGAGCTCCCCATTAAGATATTGACAATAGTAAAGGAGAAACTTTAAGAGTACTGTGCAACAATACCTTTAAAAAATGGTGTAAATCAGATGTGAATACTTAAAAATTCAAAGGAACTTTTGGACAATTTGAAATTACAAGATTTTACCAAAACCAACGGCTTAGAAACTTACTAATTTTCAACTTTATACACAACCATTCCGCACGATGAATTAAAGTCCAGCTAGGCTGATATCAATGACATCTGCTTTTTGCAATAAAAATGGAACTCGTTTCTGATTGACAATATTTATGTGGTTTTTGGAGACCAGGTCTTCAAGCAATCTATTGGGATTTCCATGAGTACCAATTGCTCCCCGTTTTTAGCAGACCTATTTTTGTATTCATATGAAACAGAATTTGTACAAAAGCTTATACGTGAAAAAAGGAAAACTTGTTGTGTCCTTCGACTCGACATTTAGATATATCGATGTATTGTCAATTAACAATGGTTATTTCCATTCTTATGTTGATACGATATATTATATCCCGATGAGTTTGAGATAAAAGATACCACAAAGTCTGACAGATCTGTTTCACATTTGGGTATTTCACTTGAAAAAGACGCTAACGGTAATCTTACAACCAAGCTCTATGATAAACGGAATGACTTTAACTTTACAATCGTCAACTTCCCTCACTTATGCAGCAATAAACATTCTTCACCTGCAAACGTAGTTTATGTATCTCAGTTGATTCGATACGCAAGAGCACGTTCTACGTATGAACAAATTCTAAAATGAGGTAAATTATTGACACATAAGAGGATGAAACAAAAAATTTCAGCAGTCTCGTTTAGAGTCATCAATTCGAAACTTCTATGGTTGATACAATGACCTTGTCAACAAATAAAATTTATCATTGAATCAAATGCCGACTGACGTTTATCATACTAATTGTTAGTCCATTATTTATACACTGAATTGAGGGCGGATTTTTTGTTATTTCCCGATCATGACAAGGAGCACACGACAGGGGATGCTCACTCCTCCATAGAACCTGATCCTACCTCTGATGTTGTGGAGGTCCGCGCTTGCACTGCTCCCATTTTGTATTGTTTTATGGACTTTTGCTCTTGAATACTGTTCGTTATTTCCATATGTTTCATAAAGAAGAAAGCCATGCGACATATAGACCTATCGACGGCGTTTTATCAGTTAGCAATAGTTATCTAAATTCATATGCAACTTGATATATCTCGATGAACTTGAAATAAAAGACACAAATGAATATCTGTCACATTTGTCTCATATATGAAAGTTTTCATGTCTATAGACGATAAGGTCCAGTCAACAACTAAATTGTAAGACAATCGAGATAACCAGCTTTTCCATCGTTATATATATTTATTTGGGTAATATTCCGCTACAACAAACATATATTGTTTATGTATCACAAAGAGTTTGTTCTGAGTACGATTTTAAACCAAGCTAAGATACTGACAGATGTTGAAGTTTCAGGAATTCCAAAACTTCGACCTCGTTATCTTAACTTTTTCATTCTTTTCAGATACGAATCATATTGGTAATATAGTAGTGTATGTGTCTGATCTCACAAATATAATTCGTTTAGGAACTTGAACAACCGTTCTATTTCTTTAGATTTACTCAGTCATCACTTTGGCTAGCTCTTTGAGTTGATCTCTGTCAAAAGTACATATGTCATCTTTTCCCACCTCATTTTAACACCACTTTTGAAATAGTCTTTTCGGGAAACAACAGACTTAATTGCTTCTTCTAGGTCTTAATATTTTCAAATACTCCAGTAGGTAACAATAATAATTGTTCTATTTCTCTCCTCCTACAGAATTCAAGGTAGTTGTTCCTGAAATCATTTTCTTTTGTGCATTCCTTATCCGGTTCTTCGAAGCATAATGTCTTAAATTCTGTATGAGCCAATAATAGCGCTCGTAATTGTCCCTCTTTAATTCATTTTGGCGTCTTTAAAAGGGGTTCTCTTTTAATCTCAGGGGTCTTCATGTTTGAAAACGACAAAGGATTATCACAAAAGAATCAGTGACAAATATATGGCAATGTACTATAAAAAGAAAAACGAATGAAATGTGAAAACGGTTATTTATTGAACAAATTGATGCCAATAAAGCATATATATAAAGAAAACAAACCTTCGGAACGTGTAACAATATATTTAATAAAAACAACAGCATGTATATACATCTAATATATCCAAATTTATAAAAATATTATTGTCAGATTTTTGGCAAAATAAAAGACTTTAGAAGTGTTGATGACCAATGGTATTTATTGAATAATTATTATAACCCAAAGCTAAAAAAAATGTTTATATTAATTATATACTAATTTTTATGACATTAAACTTCGTAAATTTAAAACTGTAAGATCTATTTAAAATACTGTTTTACATTGAGATGAATTTTAAAAAAATACATATGTATGAACGCTTAGTCGATTACTGCATTCATTATAATATACGTATAACATTTTCAGAAAAGTGTACAGAAACATTTATTTTTTTCAGTCATTATTAATCTTCTAGCATGAAAAGTGTTACATGTATTTAACATGTAACACTTCTCATGCTAGAAGATAAATCGTAATTGAGGACACCGATCAAGAAACTAAAAGTATGGAATATATAATAATGCCCGTGAAATAAAATTTAAAGGAATATATCAACATACTTGATGTAAAACCAGTTTACTTTTGTATAAAAAAGAATATCCCAAATTCGTGCTCGAGTGATCTTAATTGTTGATAGTTACACCTTGGTGACATGATTATTAAATACACAGATAAGTAATTGTTCCTGACGCAATTTAATGCTTTCCATAGGCTCGATTTTCATTGTGCAAAATATCAAAAGGCAAACTAATATTGAATGAACAAAAATTAATGTCCATCAGAATTTGAGCTAATTAAAATCTTAGTATTACCTATGTAGGTCGTGCAAGTTGTAAGTAATTCCATTATTGAAGAATGTACAATTTTGGAAGATTTCATTAATCACTGACTTGAATTACAAATAATATTAATGTAGCAGTTAATTTGATGTGTTTCAATGAAGACATCCTGATAATAAGAAAAAGAAAATCAATCTAATTTTTTAAAAGTTTTTTTAAAATTTATTTTTATGTAGCACATTCTTTTAAACAGTTAAATCCCTAAAAGGCAAGGAGAAGGAAAAGCAGAATAGTCAATAAACTCTATCTTTCAGTAGCAGTTTTTGGGTTAGGTTATCGGACGTTCTTCTTACAACAAAAATGTTGAAACTGCATTCTTTTCAAGACGGAAAACAAGTAAGATTTTCTAATCAATCAAGAAACCAAATCATACGAATTCCATCTCATACAAATACATTCTAGTCACAATTAACAAAGCAATTAAAAAATAAAACGCTTAAAAAAAATAAAACCCGAGTCACAACTCATTCGAGTAATTTGTCGTTTATAAATAGATTTGTTGAATAGTTGTATTTGGAGTGCTATTTGCTTGTTGACAAATCACTGCTGTAAGACTGGTAATATGTATACCAGTAGGAAAACTGGTAGCAGGTACCAGCGGGAATATAATGTGTGGTTTATTCAGACTCTTTAACGTCGAATTTGGCACTTCGAAGATGTATGGATGTTACGATACGACGTGTCGTATATTGATTCCATACGTCGTAACTATATAGTTACATTGTATGTATACGTATATATACGTTGTAACTGTAAAAAAAAGTACCGAGTTACGTGGTCATATGCTCTGATGGTGTGAATATCTACGGCTTGTGTATCTTATAGGAGTGCCTTCAACAAGATCTGGTAGCACTTCATTTTTTGATAATGTAAGCTAGATATTTGACCATTGCCTGTTGTGACACGAGACATTGGTTTTTAATCTCATCCGAAGAACCCGCAACACCGAGCGTATGACAAAGGTGTACATGTACAGCCACGACCGAGATTCGAACTCACGAACGTCGATCACAGAGCGAGTGCTCTACCAACTGAGCCATCATGACTTCCGTCACCTATTAATTGAGAATTGTTTCTGCCATAATACAAAGTATACCATTAGTATATGTTTTATGGAGGTCAATGATTAGTACCCTCTTCCCCACAAAAATTCTGATCAAATAAAAATAATATAATATATCACCTCACATCACATATCCTCTCCGTGCCCGCTGGCACATAAGGCCCCAATACGCTGCCTCCATCTGCCTCTGTCTTTGGCTGTTGTCCTCGCTGACGCCCAGCTATTCCATCCCAGTTGTAGCCTCTCATTGACCATGAGGTTAATATCAAGGATTATTTAACTTAATATTATATGAAATTTTAGCTAATTATTTTGTTCACAACACATTATAATATTGAGAAGCAACTAACTCTGATCCTAGAAAAGCAGTTTTCTGGCAGCTGTCCACAACATAGCCGTTCTGCTTCAGTCGGCATCTCTCTGCAGTTCCTGAAGGAAAACCAGTCTGGACTTCCCTGGAATGGTGATGGGTGATATCCTTGCTGCACCCCAGTCCTGCTTCCTGCCTCAAGGATGTCAGAAACAAAAGCTGGATTCTTTGAGTTACATCAAAAAGCCGCTCCCGCACATTCTCTTCAGGGAGATTACTAATGCGCCCCTGGAATTAAACCCACAATCATATCATAATGTAATCTAAAATTTCACTTATTGATTAAATTTGCTACGTTAATAAGATGTTTACATTGATATCAGTATTATAAATTCTTGCCTTCTGTTCTTTGGTTCTTTCTACTCTGGAAGTTGCTGCTATGTCGACTCTGTAAGTGGTCTGAACTCGACCACCACGGCCTCGACGTCCGCGGGTCAGTCCTCTACCTCTGGTCATGCGCCCAGCTCTCCTTACTCTTCTCTGGCTGTGCCCCCCTCGTCCTCGTACCACTCTATGTACATTCTCATCACTTATATGTTCCTCTTCAGAAGTCTGCAACGTCATCAATGAATGACCACATCATTGTTTTTTATTATGTTTTGCACATGCACGTACATTACCATAGCCATGCTGATACGGTTTATCAATTTATATATTATTGTGATAAATATCATCAAACAGGATTGCTGAATTGAATTGAACATATTTTATTGACAAAGTCAAAAGGATCGGACACAAGTTCAGTAACTTAGATAGTCCTCTCCTAATATAACATTTTGTGAAATTGCCAAAGTAAAACAAACATATACTGAAAGGAAAAAGAAACGCAGGGTAGTATAATTTTCGATAAAAATTTGACCACATGACCGAAAATTACGAAAATTGGTCAGAAGAGAAATTTAGTTACGTGCATCAAAATCAGTATTCAGAATTACTCAACCGTAAAATTTATGACGTCACGTAGGGAAAACGCTAAAAAGCCCAAAACACGTGCAATTTCATAACGACGAGTTTGTCAAAAAATCTTGTGGCATTATTTGATGCATATGAGGTATGCACATCGTTTTTCAATATTAAGAGACATGAATTTCTTGGAATCTTGGCACAGTTTACGGAAGTTCAATAGGGTCTTGTTTTCGAATTGCCTAATTAATGAAAAAGGCAACAACTGTTTACAAAGCAGTCTCTTGTAAATTTTCCCCCATAAATCGTGTTACCTGTAGTCAGAGAGGGTCTGGAGTGGTTTTCAATCAACCGTGACGATGACAATAACGCGAAACAGAGCCATGTTTCGAGCGTGTTATTCGTCCTGCCATATCTTAAATCGCCACCTTAATACCACAGAAACGGCCATTTATAGAGACGACGATTATAATCATTACATTCATACGAAATTTGAAAGAAAACAATTCCGCAATTTGGTTTTTTGAGCCAGTCAACTTACTGTTGTATTCATCTCACTGGCGCATGCGCGCGCCGTTTGACTTATTTTTTTGCGTGGTTACCCATGCTAAATATAGCCAGAGTTTGAAAGATGAACACTCTGATGAAATTCCATGCAAAGGAGGAATAAGACTCTGACAGATGCACGAGATGGACATTGAAGATAATAAGAGTTTTCGATTTTCAATTTTGGGGGGTATTGTCATTTGAGCTTCAATAACTCATGAATAATTGGACAAAATCAAATGAGAATTTCGTTATGTCTTTTTGAAAGATGATTTTAAAAGTTAGATAGGAAAACTAAAAAATATTTTAAGAAAAACAAATCTAATTCATCTCAAAAGTTTACCCTGCGTTTCTTTTTCCTTTCAGTATATATACATATGGTCTACTACATACAATGTATACATTGTAGCAATAGAAAGGAATAAATTCTTTACATATACAAATATAATTTGAGATGGTGAGAAAAAAAAAGTAAACTTATTTTGAAAAACGACCTCACTCATTTAAGAAAGTTTGAATAGTCTTGAAAAGTTCAGCATTTTGTTCAAAAGTTAGAGAATCATCGCCCCATAGAATTAAATGTACATCTATAATTTTCATGGTATGTTTTCGAACACTTTTAAAAGCCCTACAAACCCGCGAACCTACGTTAATGACAATAGCTTATTCATTAAGGAATTTCTTGCTTTTACATAATATTTACAAACAAAAACAGATGATATGTATCTTCTAGTAGTCCACAAGAACAATTAGGACTGGTTATTAGGTTACAGCGATATAAATCAGACTTTAAAATACAATTGTGTCTTAATCTTGTATGAATTATGTTCAAAAACCTTTTTCCATAAGAAAAATATTTCTGAGATTTTACATTACTATTTTGCAGATATTTTTTGAAAATTTTAATAGAAGTTGCCTCCCTTGATTTTAGACTAAGGGAATTCCACTTTCTAACAGTATCGGGAATAAATGATTTATTGTAGAGTTCTAATCTGTATTTTGGCAAAGAATAATTTAAAGAATTCCGGGTAGTGTATCCTGAAATATTGCCTCTTGTATCAGGTACTAAGTTTTGCAAGTAAATAGGGACTAAATTATTGTGCATTTTATACATTGTTATTAGTTTTGCCCTATTTCTTCTATATTCCAGTGGTTCCCAGCCTGTTTCCAAATATAATGAATTTCTTGAAGCAATAATTGTAAGCCTAGTAACTATTCTTGCAGCGTATAATTGTACTTTTTCAAGATTCTCAATGTCTGTTTTTGTGCATCCAGATCAAACTTCAACAGCATATTCAAGTTGTGGTCTAATAAAGATATATACATCTGGGATAGAATATCTCTTGACACAGTAAATTTTAATTTTTGAAGAAGCCCCAGTTTTTTGTATGCTTTCTTTATAATGGTATCAATATGATCAGACCATCATAAGTTAAACGACAGAAGTATCCCAAGATGTTTGTGTTCTGTAACATATTCCAATTGGCAATTGTCAAAAAATAATTTAGGAAAATGCTGTACATTTTTCAAATTAAAAAATACTGCTTTGGTTTTCTGTTGATTGAATTTCAATAACCATTTCTTTGACCATTCATCTAGTATTCTAAGATCATGGTTAAGATTTTGTTCAATATGATTAATATTATCTGAACATTGTTGTAAAGAATTATCATCAGCAAATAGTCTACAAACAGATTTCATATTTTCAGCCACATCATTTACATACAATAAAATAATAGAGGACCAAGTACTGAGCCCTGAGGAACTCCAGCTTTTACTTGTCCTACAGAGGAAAAATGATTTCTATACCGTGATGACTTGTTGGGTTCTTTCGCTTAAATAATTATCAAACCAATCTAGCATATCGCCATTAGGCCATGCAAAATTAATTCCTTGGTTCTCAGGCCTTTTTTCAAGAAATATGATGAGGGAGGGAGGCATTTTTTTTTTTACTTTTTATTTCCCCCAAAACATGATGAGGCAGCTTTTTACATTGTAAAAACCTCAAAAAATGATGAGGGAGGTGATTTGTTGTTTTTATTTTATTGATTTAGCAATAAAAAGGGTCAATGAGGCGCCCTTGGAAGAGATGAGGGAGGGCCTGAGAACCAAGAAATTAATTTTTTTTTGCCTTAATTCCATACATTTTTAGTTTGTAAATTTGTAAAAAGCCTTTATGCCAGACCCTATCAAATGTCTTTGATTGCTATGTTGTAGTATTTTAATAGATGTTCAATACATGTAGCGTAAATTGTACATATATATATGACCTAGCATATAAAAGTTACAGTACTTTATATTTTAGGAAGTTCAGAGTTAATGCTTCTTATTCAAAATTCATTTAAGGATGTACAACACACCTACCCCAAAAAATTCCCGTCTTTTAATTTTCAATATCTTTGTATATTTAGTACATGACTATATCTACTGCATGTATGCACATTTTGGACAAAATCGTTCGAGTGGTTTTTGGACAGGAACTTCAAAAAGTTACCCCGCTTTAGTTGTTTACAAGGAGAGAAAATTTTTAATCAATGAACTATTAAACCTTGATTTTCAAAAAAGCTAGGTTAGATATAAATGTCAAATTTCATTGGCTTATTCCTTTAACCATTTAACACAAAAACATAGTCATCCTTTTTATATACATATCATCAAAATAATTTTTAAAGACCTTAACCTGAAAAACTATGAGTTATCTAAGCCTTGAAAATTGCGTATTTTTCAAATTCAAAATTATTTTGTGAAAAAACCTGTCGTTTAATATCGGTAAAAAACTTTCTGTAGGTAGCTGGTAGTAAAAATAATCTTCATAATTTTTTGTATAATTTTTGTACGACCAGTTTTGATTTAATAGCGGAAAATTACCCCCTCCCCCTTTCTCAATAAATCACGTTCCCGCGCGTCTCTCAGACGGGGGTCGATCACTTTGTTATATGAATCTACAAATACACATTAAAAAAATTAAATTGGAATATTGCTTTTGCTTCAAAAATATATTAACTTACAAATTTAAAAGTTCTCATATGTAAAACGTATTTAAATGTAGATTTTTAGGCAATTTTTGAATACCCTTATCACCCCACCCCTTCCTTTTTTTGCGTCGCGGACCATTAGCGTTTGACAAAACGTCGTTTACAGTGGAAATATACTGGTATTTCGTCATTTGAATCCCGGGGGTATGCATTAATTTTTAAATTCATGAATGCAGAATAAATATTGACTACTCTTTTTATATGTATCAGGAAAAAATTACTGAAGGATTTTAGTGTTTAATCCATATATGTATGCGTTATGCATTCCATATCACATGAAACCTGGATACGAATTCAAGCTTTGTTGAACTTGAATATGTTGATTTTTGATTTTATTTCTTTAATTTTATTCATTAAAAAAATGGTGTATGTTCAACTCTCCTATGATATAAATGGAACAATTGTAGTTTCTTTCATGTCATTATTTCAAACGAGACAGTATGTGGCCGTGGGGATACATCGACATTTGCATAGATGTACACCCCTCATGATATTGTACGCATTTCTTTCAATGTCGTCGCTTCTAAAGTTAAAATGAAAATTCCGTATTCGTCCACATTAACTTCAAAATATCAAACATTAAACCACAGGGGCATCTTATCCACTCTGTTCTCTACTTCACATATAAAAAATACACTGTATTTTTATATGTGAAGTAGAGAACAGAGTGGATAAGATGCCCCTGTGATTAAACTCTTCATCTATTTCAATTTATATCAAATCGCACTTTGATATTTTTTAAAATCTTATAGGCTACGTTTTGTTTTGATTCGAGGAAATGCGAACCGACATTGTTGACAGAAAGTCAAACTATTTGCTGCAATAGGATATTCATAAATGCAGATAATTTCAGTACAAGTGAACAATTCTTTTCAATTCTATACTTACATTGTGTATATGAGGTCTATAGTATTCAATTCTCGGATTTATCAGGTCTTGCTGTAAATGTATCTGATTCTGTGGAAAACCTTGAATAAAGCACAGGGGCATCTTATCCACTCTGTTCTCTACTTCACATATAAAAATACACAAGGTGTATTTTTATATGTGAAGTAGAGAACAGAGTGGATAAGATGCCCCTGTGAATAAAGGGAGGAAAATAAACATCTCCTACATTTTCAGAGTTGATCCTCTTTGATCAGTAAGGGTCTGAGAACAACATCGATTTTACATTGTAAAAAGTTTTTTTTTGTTTATTTATTGTTGTTTTATTTAATTAAAGAAGAAAAACAATATTTATATCGTAAATGCACAAATTGTAATGAAGACCATTAATCGGAATGTTATATAGCCAATTGTACATAATGAGAATTTCGGCAATGTAAAATAAAATTTTCAGAATAAAAAAAATGCTGCGCTTTGATCAAAAATACAATTTATTGTATATGAAATGAAATGAAATAAACATTAAGGGATGGTATTTTATGTCTTGCTTTTTACGGAGTTTAATCGGGTTAATTAAAAAATACTTATTGATTGAGTATGGTACGCACAATCACAGCCAAGCCCCATATCCCAATTTTCTTTCATGATTGATATGCATCGGGATCGTTGAGTGTGTTGTACGTCTTTAATCTTTTTATGCAGTGATAAATTTTATACGGTATTCAAATAATTGGTGAAAAATTTTCTTTGATTATTAATCAATAATTATACTAGTATAGGTCAAATTATCAAAATATTTTTGTCTGCGGTTTCCCCTTACGGGGCCCCTTTGAAGTCCAAGAAACGTAAGGCTCATGTTCTTAGTGTGATAAGCATCTAATTCCGATTACCAGTTCCTTGAATGATTATTGTATAGAACAGCTACTATCAAAATACATTTAAGATGCTTATGTGCAATGTTTCATTTAAAAAACTTTCTAAAACTTACATTTTGTGCCTCGGATTACATGCCTGCAGACTCTCGGTAATTTTCGTTATCAGCAGCGCGCGCACTACAAAGCATCTTCGGAACTAGCAACGATGCTTAATTAAGTGAACCAGATTGCACATTACTGGGATATATCGGCATAAGTTATGTGTTTTAAGGGACCGACTATAGTTTTATTGTGTGAAAACTACAATAGCAAAACTTTTCATTTTTATACCATATATAACTTATATTAACTTCAGTGTACATGCAAAGTTTGGAGGAAATCTACCGTCCAGGTATTTTTGAGGGACCGTCTCAAAATACAGGTACATTTACTATAGGATTGTATAGGAAAATGACAATTTTTAGCACTTTAAAGCAAATTATACAAATACTACTATAGACATTTTGTTCAAACTATAATATTTGATGAGTAATACTATATTGTACAATATATGTAAGATACACAAAATTCTACCGTCTTGTTACCAGCGGGGGCATCTCAAAATGCTAAAAATTGGCAAATTTTACTATTTTTATGGAGTATTACAAAATATGACGTACACAATGGATTCACATGATAAAAATATTGGAGATATTTTCAAAGAACTACGAACTCTAACTCTTGATTCTCGCCTACATTTTGCACCCATTAAATTCAACATTAATGGCAATTTGGCCATTAAATCTTTGTTTAATACAAAGAACAGTTCTATGGTTATTGATTAATCATTTTAATTCCAGCGCCAGATAGTAAATTATCATTAATTCCAGTTCTTGAAAACATTGGTAATCAGAGATTACAGAGCTCACTTCAACGAATGTTGTCTTTAAGTAAGGCAAAGTCACACATGTACAATTAACCAACAAAAAGTGTACATTCCAAAAATGAAAATATTTTAGCAATTTTGATCTGATACTTTGAAATAGACCTACATAAAAAATTGAAACTAGTTCTTCTTCATGGAAATGACTTTTAATGTCCAGCATCTCAAATGTCAAAATCCAGCATCTGAAGCAAATTTGAGAGTTTTCATCTCTTGACGCAACATTTGTGCAAGTATTTTACAATGTTATATAAGCCTCATAGTTTTTTAGTAATAGACCTGCAACCATAACTTTTACCTGGTCTATTATCTGAAAAAATGTATGTCCAATTCAGCATCCGAAGCAAGTCCATTAGTGTGCATCCTACGATGTATCGTCCATGCAAGTTTGCTCATTATAGGGTCATAGTTAATTGGAAATGAAACATGCATCAAAAACTAACATTTTCACTCATCCACAAAAAGTAGGTCAGATTCAGCATCCGAAGCAAGCCTGGTAGTATGCATCCTTAGATGTATCATCCATGCAAGATTGGTCATTTAAGAACACATAGTTACTTGGAAATGAAACCTGCACCAAAAACTTTGACCTGTTCACTCAACCGGAAAATGTAGGTCATATTCAGCATCCGAAGCAAGCCTGGTAGTATGCATCCTTAGATATATCATCCATGCAAGTTTGGTCAACATAGGGCTTATAGTTACTTGGAAATGAAACCTGCACCAAAAACTTTAACCTGTTCACTCAACCGGAAAATGTAGGTCAGATTCAGCATCCGAAGCATGCCCGGTAGTATGCATCCTTAGATGTATCATCCATGCAAGTTTGGTCAACATAGGTCTTATAGTTACTAGAAATGAAACCTACACCAAAAACTGCACCAAAAATGTTAATCTGCTCCAAAAACATTAACCTGGTCATTCCTTTGCTGAAATTGCAGCATCTGAAACTTTGACTGGTATAATGAAACACACTAGAACATCTTCCATGCATGTCTAATCAATATAGGACATAGAAGTACTTAAAAAGAAAACTGCTGCAAAAAACTTAACCTTAATCTGGGACGCCGACGCCGACGCCGAGGGTATTACATAAGCTCCTCCAACTTCGTTGAGGTGAGCTAAAAAGGGGGGTAGACGATATTTTCTAGTGAAATCGAACTTTCAAGAATCACCATATTTTGAAATAGTCTTAAATTTGAAAAAAAAATATCTCATATCTTTTATTATGTTTTACGCAAATAAATAAAACGTATATGAAATAATAATATACAATTATTTAGTTGTAAATAGCTTTAAAATTGGTGAAAAATCAGTATTTTTTTCGTTTTTTATATATAAACATATGTTCCCCCCTCCGTGAAACACAAAAAGCTTTGACATAAATTTGTAAAATGACAGTCCATATTACCTGTAAAAAGGAATTTTTGTTTCAAGGGGGGGGGGAGATGTTTTAAAAATATTTTCCGTTTTCCGTTGATTTCTATAGTGAAAAACACAAGTTTTACCAAAATTATAGAGTTATCTCTCTTTGGTATTCCAAATAAGTAACGTTTTATGAAAATTCATATAAATATCTATAAAAATTTTGAAAATCATTTGAATATGTTAATTTTTGAAAATTGACTTAGAGGTAGGCGGGAGAACAATACTATCGTTCGTAGTTCTTTCTATGTTTTAAATTTCAATAGAGTATGTTTATTGCTTTTTCCTTAATAATATTTTTATTACCCCTTTCTTTAAGAGCTACAGATTATCATAACTTCAAAAACACACTGCAACGACGTCAACCTACCTATCAATTGCAAAATCGGTTAAAAAAACAGTTATATAAAATTGTAATTAAATTTTTTATACCTATAACTTCTTAATTTTGTTCAATTTTAATAATTAAGCAAAAAAAGTTGCATTAAACAGTAATTACGCTTCATTTTACTATAATGCGCGAAATATTGCGCAATGGAAACTATAGTCGGCCCCCTTAAACCATAACATTTTAAATTTTTGTCAACGTGATACGTAAGGAAAACGTAGGTAATGATTAAGACTCAAAAAATTGATTTGACCTTTATCATTCCTTTAATGTTTAGGTAGTGATGCCTTAACTTTTGATAAATGGGTTTTACAAAGAATATAAATATTGGCTTTCTAACTTGATGGTGAACTGTTTGCATTCACTTAAAGATCTCATTGAATTGAACACTACAATTTTAAAATCATGATTTGAAATCAGCTGTTATATATAATGACCGTTCAGGTATGGTTAATGGAGTAGGTATTTACTGAGTGTTCATTTATAGACTTAGCTTGTACAGCCTCCGGGAACGCATCGGATAGATTTAATGTTAAGTGTAAATTTCCACGAAATTTACTCTCGCCATGAAATTTACTCTGATACATTCCTACAACAATACTCAAGAAAGGGTCTTCAAAGGGGAGTGAACACCTAAAGCTCGGGGATACGTACACTTCATTATTTTGGTCTTTTTTTTATCTTTCTGAGGTCCATTGCAAAATATCTGAGTAAATCTATACCTTCTATTGAAAGTAGATTTCTGTTTTTCTGGATGCATTGTATAATTTTTTAAGGTATACCTTTACTTAGATGTCAAAAATATCTACAGATAAGAAAATATCCACCTATTGCACATTGTGCACCTATAATTCTTGTGTTACATTTCAATTTCAAATTACCAGGTCAATGACATACTTTTCATGATAGTGGTCCCTGGGTATTTCTCAGAAAGAAACGTCAATTTTTCACATTATGACCAGTTTCTCTTTACTCACATAACATTACAAGCAACAAAACTCTTTTCACAATGAAATATTATATGAACGGAACAGAGTTGCCTCGGACTAATTTTTGTTCATATTTTTGAATTTCTTTATTTCGATAAGCTTTAACACACATGATATTTGCAAAATGATGTTTAAAAATACATATAACATTTACATTGTAATTGATATTACAAAAATTAGAAGAAAAACAAAAATGAAAAAAAAATAAGTAAGAATTTTTTGTTTTAATATATATTGACTTTTGTTCTTGTGTATTTTATAAATTTTCCTTTCTGTCTTCTGAAACATGAGTAAACGTCCTCCTTAAAGTAAATTACATTTTGTCCCCCAAAAGTTCTTTTGCTAAATAAATGCTCTTATAAAAACTAAAGGTGTTCTTTATGTCAGAAAGCTTTATAATATAAACAACAATTAGAAAACCGGATAAGAAATTCCGTATGGTCGCAACGGCCACTGAAATATTGAATATTTCAGTGGCCGTTGCGACCATACGGACTTTCTTATTCAGTTTTCTAATTTGTGCAAAGAAAGGTGAGTCCGACTATAAACCCCTTTGTTTTCTACTGATTCATGTATCTACAAACTGTTGATTCTGAAAATTTCAAAATCCTTGCACTTTCTAGATTTATTTCCCATAATGTACATCTAAAATGAAAAGTTTTGTTTTTGCTCCTTCTTTTCTTTCAACTTAACTCCGGATATACACTTCATTACTGATGATGTTAATAAAGAATAACATGTAGACTATATCACTAAATGTTGGAGTACATCTGACATGAAGATGTTTCTCATCTTCAAGTAATGATACTCACTAAAAGGAAAGTAGATTGCTTAGATCATCAAAAGTTTAATTGGTAAAGTCAATTTATCAAATGAAACACTACTTCTTCTTCATCAGTATTTTAACAACAAATTATAACCTCTATTCAAAACTGTATATATTATCATAACTTAAAGGGGAAAAGCGTTTCAAGAAAAGTGAAAGGTAATTGACTACTTCGAATGAGACAATGGGATTGTGAAGTATTTAAACGTTTACCTTACAGTTATTATGATTCGATGGAGTGTATGCGGTACAAACATTTCCCCTAATAATAAATATATTATAACAAATAAACAATTAAAAGTTTCAGTTAAAAAATTGAGTCGAGAGAGAGGTACGAAAAAATTTCAATTCTCAAGACTTCACATACACTTCATTTTAGCGATAGGCTTGTCCATTCAAATTTGGTTTATAAGTCTCATATCTGGTGTAATATTGTCTCATAGTTAACAAAAATGTATGAATGGATTATGAAGCTGTCTCATATACTCATAGTACAGTTCAGGCTTACAACCCAAGTTAATTTTAAATGTGGTATCAAATAAATGATTGATTGTATACTGTTTAACGTCCCTCTCCAGAATATTTCACTGATATGGAGACGTCACCATTGCCGGTGAAGGGCTGCAAATTTAGGCCTATGCTCGGCACTTACGGCCTTTGAGCAGGGAGAGATCTTTATCGTGCCACACATGCTGTGACACGGGGCCTCGGTTTATACGGTCTCATCCGAAGGACCGCCCCATTTAGTCGCCTTTTACGACAAGTAAGGGGTACTGAGGACCTATTCTAACCCGGATCCCCACGGCAATGGTATCAAATAAAGATGCTCCGTCATGGAATTTACAAAACGAGGATGAAGAGAGCTAGAAGATTTTTTTTCGTTAAAAATGATGTTTAAGCTTTTCTTTCACTCATCAGAATTTTTGGGTATATTTTTTTTTTCGAAATTATATTAACTTAGCCAAAACCAAATTGTGAAATCCATTCCCCATTAAAGGCTGATGATTCGGGACCCAGCGTGGGACTAAGCAGTTCATAATACAGAAAGCACATACATGTAAAAACTCTGGGGATATTCGGCCTTAATAAAAAATATCTAGCAGGCAAACAGTTAGCATGATTGTAACAGAACATAAATTCCTTACGAAAAACAAACTCCATGGCCCTTTACATCTAAGTTTAAGAATCTGGTGTGGGGCTAAGTTCGTCAAAAAATTCTAAAAAAAAAAAACACAAAATATTCGCTCCACAAAAATACCCTACTGTACATTATAAGAGAGATTTTTTCCTATTGTACACACGATGAATAAGTGTAATAAATATACTTTGTGAAAAAAAAGATATCCAATAAGATCTGGGATTGAATATCGGAGTTGGTGGGATTCCTGTCCACAAGTACCTGTGACTCTAACATTATTAATAAAAAAAATATAACCTCTCAGTGATATTAATTTATTTCAGATTCAAAATAAAAAGAGATTTATATACAAAATGTAATTGATATGTAATTGAAAAGTAATGTGTCATTACTGACATTTTTTAAAGTAATGCATTACATTACAATTACTTGTTTTTGAAAGATGGATCCATTATACATCACACCACATTACTTTGAAAAAAAAATTATTACAATGCATTACCATTAGATATTGCCATTACTCTGAGTCTTGAAAGCATGCTATTAAGAATTAATATTTGTTTATATTAATATGAATATATCATGAAACTTTTTTATCAACAAATAAGCTCTCAACTATTAATTGATAAAGAAACATTTCATTTATTCTAGCTTTTTAATTTTATTTTTATATAGCCATTTTAGACTATATTCCTCTCCTTTAGAAGAAGAGCTATATATAAAAATAGTAGAGCATATGTATAACCCAATATAAACATGACGTAGTACGGAGTAAATGTTCTTACATTTCATTTTTTCTTTGGTACATTTCTTCTTTTTGGTCCATTTGGTCGATAGTTTTGCTTCCCACGAGGAGTTTTTTGGGCTTGTAGTTTCCCAGGCTTTGAAGCAGTTCTCAACATATTTATGATATTTTCATTTTTGGTGAGTCTTATTGCTGTTTCGCCAACGGAGTTTTTTATTTCAATACTAGCATTAGCTCTGATCAAGCATGCCACGACGTCTTCAAAGCCTCCCCTGACCGCTTTATGTAATGGTGTATCGCCCTCTTTATTGTTCTTGTTTAAGCATTTGGTATGCCTCAATAGACATTGAACAACATGTAAGTGGCCACTTCCTGAAGCAATGTGTATCGGGGTATTTTCATTTTTGTCGCATTTATCAATCATACCTAAACCGTTTTGATCTGAAATCAAATATTCAACGATACTCAAGTATCCATATTTGGAGGCTAAATATACAGCAGATTCCTTTTCTTTTGTAATAACTTTACTAATTTCGGCTTTCCATTCTAAAAGTTCCTTTACTATTTCTTCATTTCCTTTAAGTATTGCTATCGTGAGGGGGTAGTTTCCATTGGATATCTTTGCTTTATTATTTAACAAAATTCTGACAACTTTTATGTGATTTTCCAGGCAACCTAAATACAACGGGGATTGATTTGATTTATTCAATTTGTTAACATCAGCTGCATTTTCACACAGGAGCTCAACCACGGACGAAAAACCATTTTTAGCGGCTACATGTAAAGGTGTTTGCTTTTCTTTTTTATCACATTGGTTTACATCTGCCTTATATTGCAGTAACAGTTTTACTGTTTCGTGGTGACCGTGTAAAGATGCAACATATAAAGGTGGATTTGAGGCATCATTTTTCAGAGATGCACCGTTTTCGAGAAGAATTTTAACAAATTCAACTAATCCTAGTTCAGACACTAGACGAAGAAGTGATTTTCCCTCTACATATTCATTGACATCTGCTCCATGTTTAGTAAGGAATTCTGCACAATTAATCTGTTTATTTTCGATGGCAACTGAAAGAGGTGATCCATATTTTGCCGAACCTCTGTTTACTAAATGACACGAAAAGACTAGTTTCATGATCTCAAAATTGTTATTTATTACTGATGCTAAAAGAGGGGTTACTCTTGTGTTATCCTCAAGTTCTTTATTAGCATTATTTTCTATGAGAAGCTGTACAATGTTGAAATCATTGTTCTCTATTGCTAATAAAAGTGGAGTTTTTTCGTTATTGTCAAGTTTGTTTACATTTGCTCCATTTGTTACCAGAAGGGAAACAATTTTAAATTCACACTGTTGACAAGCGATATGAAGGGGTGTTTTTCCCTCAAGATCCATTGGATTCATTGACGGATTGTTCTCCAAAAGGACTCGCACAGTTGATAAATTTCCATTCATCACTGCTATGTGAAGAGGTGTGTGTTTTTCTAAATTTGAAGAGTCTATTTCTGCTCCCTTTTTCAAAAGAGACTGAACAATTTCAACTTCATTTAGCATCGAAGCAATTGAAAGAGGTGTATTTGACGATCTATTGTTCACATTTACGCCAGCATCATTCAGCATTAAAACTTCGGCAACTCTTTTATGTTTTCTTTTAATTGCAATTAGTAATGGTGAATCGCCATTTTTATCGCATTCGTCAATATCAGCACCCTTTTTTATTAGTATTTCCACAGCATTGATATGGCCGTTTTCGGAAGCAACAAACAACGGCGACTTATTATCTTTATCACATATGTTTATGTCAACTCCTGCGTCAATTAAGACTTTCATAATATTTGCATATCCTTTGATTGAAGCCTCAAATAAAGGTGTAATACTACTGCAATCACGCTTGTTGATATTAGCTTTCATTTTTATTAAATGATTTACAATTTCTTCATGACCTCTACTACAAGCCACGTGAAGAGGATTTTTTTCTTCAAAATCACATTCATTTACATCAGCATTTTCAAAAAGGTGAAGAATTTCTAAATGTCCTTCAGATGCTGCTGCGTGAAGAGGAGTCATTCCCTTTTCACATCTCCTATTTACCTCTGCATTCTTCTTCAACAAAGATCTAACAGCACTTGAATGCCCGTTTTGTGCGGATAAGTAAAGAGGGGTATTATTTGTTGAATCGACCTTATCAACTTCAGATGATTTACTAAGAAGATATATAACAACATTGGTATGACCATTCTCAGCCGCCAAATGCAATGCACATTTTCCGTCACGGTCAACATGGTTTATTTCTGTACTGTGTTCGAATAGAAATTGAACAAGTTCTAAATCACCTTCATATGATGCAGCAAGTAAAGGCGACACAGAATTTTCATCACTTTGATTAACAGATGCTCCAGATTTAATCAAGATTTTCACCATATCGAATGTCCCATGAAAGCACGCTTCCACTAAAGGAAGAAGAGGCCCTCTAGTATTCAAACAACTTGGTTTGAAGTTGGAATCGATTGAATCAAACACATATTTGAACATTTCCATGTTTCTACTGTATATTGCAATTATGATACTGCGTGAACATTGTAATTTATAATGGTCAAATATGCTATATGAATTTCTATACATTTGATTTACTCTAGTTTGAATGTGTTTAATCAAATGCACAAGTCCACAAAGTATGACAAAATCAATAAGTATAAATTTTTTACTTATATCTAAAAATGCAGCTGTTTGTCTGTTATGTTTAATGTTTATAAAATCTTTTCTGCTAAGATGGATTTTAAGAAAATTCTGTTCCAGTGTCTGAAAATCAAGCAATGTTCTTTTAAACTCGCTCATAAAGTTTTCATCCCTGAAGGACTTGTTTTCAAACAATTCGTATCGTTTATTTTTATATATTTCGACCTGGAATCGTTGAGCTAAATCTTTGTTTTTTTCAAAAGGTAAAGTTATGTTTCTATATGACTTAATATTTAGAGTTGGTACCAAGTTAACTTCAACAAATGTTTTGATGTAGTCCAGTGGCATGTAGTTAAGAAAAAAGTCAGGGTCCTTTTCAAATAGAGAATGTTCAAGTGCTGCTTGAAATTCCACATTAATAAATGATACCCCATTGTCTTTAAATGAAAGAAAAGTATCTGCCATCTCTTCTTTTGTCATCCTTATTTCTTCTTCCGAACATTGGTTTTCTCCTGTTGTCTCCTTTGCATCGGTCAATATTTCAGAATTTGATGTAGTAAGATAAATCAAAATCTTAAAATAGCTCCAGTATTCATCACGAAGTATTCGCATTTCATGTAAATATTTACGGAATAAAAGATATGAGTATTTTTCTTTCGGATTTTCATTATCTTTTATATTCGATTCAAGCTCTGTGCAAAGTAAAGGAAACATTTCCATCGTCGAGGTTAAAACAGCGTCAAAGGAATTCTCACGTACATGCTCTCTGAGTATTCCAGTTTTGTCGTTCATGTCGTATTTGTTTTCATTTATATCAATTATCTTTGCATTTTGTATAAAAGTTCCGAATTCCTTATTGCGATTTCGAGCATGTAGATAAGATGTTCTTCTTGCTGTGATTATAAGTTTTACGTTTTTTGATGATTTAGGAAATAGGTTGTTAAAGGCCAATATGACACGGCGCCACTGTTCATCTGAATACACTTCAGACCAATTTGTTATTAAAATAACTTGTCTTTGAGAAGGCTCGATTTTAATATCTCCAATATGAAATGGTGATGACCTTATCTCTTTCCATCCTTTTTTCATTAAATGCCTAGAGAGTTGGCGTGCATATGTTCGTTTTCCACAGCCGGGGCCACCAATCAATACGAGTATCGGTTTAGAATCCAAAGAATCCAAGGCTTCTAACGCTTCTTCATATAAGCGAGTTTTATAAAACTTCACTTCAAATTGTGTGTCTATAATAAAAAAAATCAAATCAACATAATGTTTTAAGTAAGTCTAGCAGATTGAGTAGGTGAAATTAGACTTAATCAGCATAAGTTGGAAATCAGTTAAAAGTCAAGCTCCTTATGCATAAATTATCACATTTTTCCAATTATCGTTGATTACCCTGGCATATTCTACATGTAACTAGACAGTGATTCCTTATATTTCCATTTTATTGAGAAATAAAATGGTAGATTTCATTTTTAAAAATGTAGTCTAATAGATTTAAACACGAAGCCTCCCATGTCAATTGCAATAGTCCCCGCCCACTGAGGTCAAACACAAAGACAGTCTCACGAGATTTACTTGTATAATAGGCCTCCTTAGTTTCTGACCTATCGCTTGGTGAAATTTACATTCCGGTAGAATAATACAGAAATCAACTCAACTAACTTTTAAAGAGTTATCAAAGAGAAAATAAACAGAGAATATATAATGTCGTAGGATAATATAGGATATTTACCAGTTAATTATATACAAGGGTAATGCAATAAAATAACTATTCGCAGAGCATTCGTCTATGGTGAATAGCGACTTTGTATTAGTTATCAAATATTTGCCCAAGGATTCAAATTGCGAGCATTTTCAAGGGTCCACAAAACAATGAAAAGTTAGAAAAGTTATTTTTTATGGACATCTGCGGAATATCAGATAGTGCACTATACAGACTAAAATAATATGTGAAGAATCTTTAAGTAACCTTTGTATATGAATTAAAAGTATATCTAAAATATATTACTCTTACATGACATTACTGCAACTAAAAAGGACATTTTGTGGGGCAACTTGACTTTCAATGAACATTTTTATAAAAAAAAAAAAAAAAAAAAAGTATGTCTGTAAAAGTTCCCCCCCCCCACCGATGATGTGTTATTATACAATTATCGACCCTCTTGTGAATATCAAACCATATTCAACACGAAGAGAGTCCATAAACGTTTTGTTATATAGTCCAGATTTGAATAAATTACACTGCGGCCATATATGAATAAATATGTAGTGTTATGAACTGTTTGCGTTTGTATATATTACGAGTATGTAGGGACTAAACATAGACTATATTATAATACTTGATATTTTTCTTTTTTTTATACCGCTCCCTATGAAATGTTCGACTTTCGAAGTCTGAGGTCCGAAGTCCGCTTTAGATTTATAAGTTTGATTTACAGAGTTGTATGTAAACAGTTTTAATTTTTATTTTCATAAGATATAAAGAAATATTAAAGGCATAACGGTTACAATACTTTTGACTAACTTACTTTAAACCAACTTTTATTCGCGTGCGAGAAATGTACGCGAGTTTCGCGACCTACTTTAACTTTGAATATTAATCGTCGCGAACCATTTATTTTGCTTTGTATTTATTTCCTCAGTCGAGAAAATTAATCATCGCAGAATGATTTCAAACTGACGAATCGCGAATAAGATGTGACGCGAATAACAGTTGGTTTACAGTATTTGAAACTTACTTTGAAAAGTTTGTTTCTCTTCCATTTTTGTTTCTCCCGTGAGATTGAGCATAGTTTGCGTCACTTCCCTTTTAATGTCCCCAATTGTACTTTCTGAACGAAGATGAAGAAAAACTTCCTCCACAGCCGTTTTTCCTTTTTCGTCTGGCAATGTTTTTGTATACGAATGGAATATTTCTTGTTTATCCTCAAAAGACGGTTTCATTTCAGAAATTCTTGCTTCATCATTTATGCTAAGAAGACGACTTTCTAATTGTTCAAGTGTTTTAAAATAGACGGTGCCTCTTCTATTGCATATATCTTTAATAACAGCCCACGAATCTTCATAATTTTCCTGTGAAATCTTAGTTGTCGGAATATGAGAAAACATTTTATTTTTTAAAATTCTTATTCGTTCAATATCATCCCCAAGTTCTATAGCAGACGAGTTTGGATTAACTCCCCACTTTTCTGTTGGTTGTACAGTGGTCAAATGCTTTATTAGTGTGTAGAGTAAAGTAATATCAAAGTCTTCATATGCTTTTTTCTGTTTCTGTCCTGCGCTATAAATTTTATCATATTGCTCCGCTTGTAATCGTAATTCATTTTTAGACGAAGTATCCAAATATTTTTTTACATGGCGACTTATTGATGAGGCTGGTACGTGTAATGACAAGACATCTCTCAAAATCTGTGTTAGTATATCAACAATTGCAATCGCCAATCGGAAAAAATTCAAGGAATCTGATTCGGAATCGTTTCCCATCGTTGAATAAAAAGGCTAACACTGCAAGATAGAATTAATTCTTTATAACATGTACATTAACAACATTTATGCATATAGCTAATTTTCTTTTTTCCGTCTTCTTTTTATAATCTATGCTACTTTTTAAATCAACATTTTAAAAACTTACGACTTTTCAACTTTATATACAACCATTCCCCACGATAAATTATATCCAGGCTTTTTTATATCATTGACAGCTGCTTTTTCAATAAAAGTGGAACTCGTAAATTTACTTACCTGATCATTGGTCATTTGCAAAATTATTTTGTTAAAAATCATTCTGATTGCACACACAAGTACTCTGAAGTTGACATCAAAGAGATGCTTGAGTTTCTGATTGACAATATCTATGAAGGTATTCGAACAATCTATTGGAATTCCCATGGGTACCAATTGCGCTCCGTTATTAGCGGACCTATTTTTATATTCATATGAAGCAGAATTTGTGCACAATCTTATGCGTGAAAAGAAGAAAACATTTGCTGTGGCCTTCAACTCGACATTTAGATATATCGACGACGTATTGTCAATTAACAAATGTAGTTTCCGTTCCTACGTCGATACGATATATCGACGAGCTTGAGATAAAAGATACCACAGAGTCTGACACATCTGTTTCATACTTAGATATTTTACTTTAAAAAGACGTTAATGGTAATCTAACAACCAAGCTATATGACAAACGTGTTGACTTTAACTTTTCTATCGTCAATTTCTTTTACTTATGCAGCAATATACCTTCATCACCTGCATACGAAGTGTATATATCTCAGTTGATTCGATACGTTGATTGCTTTGCTCCTGTTTTGTATTGTTTTTATGGACTTCGATATTGAATACTGTTCGTTATCTCCAAATCCTTCTTGAAAAACTTTAATGATATCATAAACATCATATACGCCAAATTCATAAAAATGAGCTAAACATAGTTTAACAGTTGATAAACTAGGTTTATCGACTGTAAACTTTAGTTTACAAACCGTGAACTATAGTTAACAATTTGTTAACTTTAGTTTTCATTTGTAAAACTATATTCAACGGTTGTTAACTACATGTATAGGTTACGAATGATAATATAAATTTATCTGTCTGTAATAAAACGTTAACAATAGAATTTGTTGAAAAACATAGATTTACGTCCATAAACTATAATTTACAATCGTGAACTATTGTTAAGATTTGTTAAGAGTTGTAAACCAGGGTTTACAAGTCGTGAAACTGTATTTATCAGAAAATCAATGTTTTGCAATCGGAGATGATTGTTTTCTGTGTTAAATATAATTTACGGTTCTGAAACATAGATTATCGCGTTAATTATGGTTTACAGATATAAATTATAGATTAACGTCGTTAACTATTGTTTACAGTCCGTAAACTATAGTTTACAGCCGATAAACCTAGTTTATCGACTGTGAAAAAGCATAGATTCACTGTTTATCGACTGTAAACTATAGTTTATGGGCCGTAAACTACAGTAAACGATTCGTTTACAATATGTATTTATCATGGACGCAAAGCATTATATGTACATGTGGGGAAGTAGGCGGGTTTATTTTGGTACGAATGATTGATTCCTACAAATCGATTTATATAGTAACGGGTACGCATGAGTAGAGATGTTAAGCGAGTAAAGTGTATAGGGCTGGGCAAAAATATTAATATTTCGGTAAATAACAATACAATGACAAAAAATATCGTATTGATATATGTTTTTGTAATATCGATATATTGGCAAATGCTTAGCCTCAGGAATTTTATCACCGTTAGGGTCGAAAACTGATATTTTTTTTAATACAGAATTGTTTGAGGTATATATCGTACTTAAACCATTGCTTTTGATTTACCTGAGACAGTCCGATATTAGAACAAAAGACAAGGTGTTAATGACCACTGAAGCAATTCTTTCAAGAATGCAGGCTTAAATGAAAAGCACTCAGTATTTAGGGATTTGGCTACACTGAAGAAGGTACTTGAAAGAATTTTTCTTCATTAAAACATACAGGGAGATAAAAGCAGTGCAACGAATTATCATACAGACAATCTAGTGAATGATAAATTTGGAATGGAATGGAAATGCCGATATGAAGAATATCCACAAAAATTACTCAGTAAGCAGATGCTAAAGGTACACTAGGCCATTTCATTTTTTTTTTTGTTAAGCGTCTACATATACCTTTGTTTTTCATATTCCATTACAGAAATTCAAACATATCAATAATCTAGGAGTTTTGAGGGAAACGTTGAAAATCTTCAAATTTCTTTAAAAATTTGTTGCGAAAATGTCAAATTAAGAATTTAAGGAATCACTGTCTAGTTAGTATAGTATGCTAGGGCATCAACATTAGTGGGAAACAAGGAATAATTTGCATAACGGGCGAAGCCCGTTATGCATAAATTATTCCATGTTTCCCTCTATTGTTGATGTCCCTGGCATACTAGACAGTGATTTATAACCGGTAGAAATACACTAGTCGGTGCTTCGTTTAATAATTTATTATAACGATCCAAACTTGGTGTTTACTACACGATCGGTATGTCGGCGTGGACAGTGCAAGGTCCAGTTTCCAACTGAAGATTGTGTACAAAACAACCAATTTATAACAATAATGAAAGAACAATTATAATGAAGAGTAACTCAAGGCATTAATGCATAATTGACAAAATTGGAAAATAATTAACAATTTAACTCAAGTACAAGTGGCATCAAATGTCTAGCGGTCAAGGTCTATAATTATGTTATTTTAAGCACTAGATCAGAGAATATAATTATCACTCAAAATCTGTTCATTTCACACGGTCACAGTACCCCTTTGCCTCCCGAAACACGTCCTCGTGTTTCCAAGTCTGTCTATCGTTGTCAGGCATATTTCTGACAGAATGGGAAGTCCTGGGATACTGCTTCCTGGCTCCACGGGGCGGTCCGCTGTATATGGCTTTCCTCGAGGAATGAAATTCTTTGTATTTCCAGAGTGAATTTATCTCCTCCTGTTTCTTTTTGGTGTCTTTCTGGAAGTCATCAATCACCTTTTTCGATTCCTCGAGGTCTTTTTGTATAGCAGATAGTTTTTCCTGGAGTTCTTTGATGTTCTTATCTTTATCTAAGAGCCGTGCTTGAGACGCTTGCCGCTCACGCAACCATTTGTTTTGGTAGTACTGGGCGTCGGATTTGTTAGATGCTGCCTGGTCCCTGAATTTTTTAACTTGGGTCTCCAAAGTTTCACTATGAATTTCAATAACGGTGACAGATGAAAATGGCATTTTATTCAATGTAGAATTTTCTTTACGATTTTTGCGGCTTGTCCGAAATTTTATTATTCTTTCTCTGTCTCTGGTTTGCTTCCTCTTTGATTTCCTTGAAGTTCGCACAGTATATGTTTCGTCAGTCTGCGTTGCAACTGAGCGCGTCGGTACTGAGGAGACAGCACAGATGGTACGGGAATTCCTTGTTTTACACATCCTTGCATAGTGTCCTCTTCTTCCACACTTGAAACATGATGAAGTCAGTGCGTTGCAGACTGTCCATCCGTGTCTTAATCCGCAGCGTCCACACTGTTGCAAGATGAAGCGCGGTTGGACTGGTCGCATCCATGCAGGAACAAATGGAAACATGTCAATTATTAGGGGGATTCTGGTACGAAGGTTAGCAAACTCGCTTAGCTGTATGAGAATACTGGGATCTAACTACTACAAAGTATATGCAGTAGCCCTGGGTAAATTACCCTTAGGATTCTCCACCAAATATAACCGGTAGAAATACACAAGTCGGTACTTCGTTTAATAATTTATTAACGGTCCAAAACTTGGTGTTTCTACTCGATCTGTGTGTCGGCGTGGACAATGCAAGGTCCAGTTTCCAACTGACGATCATGTACAAAACAACCAATTTATAACAATAATGAAAGAACAATTATAATGAAGAGTAACTCAAGGCCTTAATGCATAATTGACAAAATTGGAAAATAATTAACAATTTAACTCAAGTACAAGTGGCATCAAATGTCTAGCGGTCAAGGTCTATAATTATGTTATTTTAAGCACTAGATCAGAGAATATAATTATCACTCAAAATCTGTTCATTTCACACGGTCACAGATTCCTTATATTTCCATTTCATTTGGAAATAAAATTGTAGATTTAGACTTTAAAAACGCAATCATAGTTTTAAATTACATGAGGCAATAGTCTTCGCCCACTTACGTCAAACACAACGGCAGCCGCAGATTTTCGTGCATATTTGGCCTCCTTAGCGTCAGACTCAGAGACAAATGCGCACGAGATTTGCAAGCATATTAATCCTTCTTAGCTCCTGACATATTAACCTGCCTAATTTACATTCCGGTAGAATCATCAAGAAATTAACTCTGCTAACTTTCAAAGAGTTATCACAGAGAGAAAAATTAGAATATAGAAATATTAATTATTATATACCTAATGTGTATCATTTAATTTTACTGTTGATTTTATGTATTCACGTGACGTCGTGATCAGGAACTGTGGTTTTCTGAATCCATACCACCACTCTGAAACTGATGACATAGTACGCAGAAACATGACGTTATTTTTCTTGCGCGTTAAAAAGTCCCTGTTATTATGCTTTGTTTTGTAGATAAATGCTATACAATTGATTTTAAAAGTTTTCTTTAGCTATATTTTGCTAGTTATGAGGGGTATATAATAAATTTATCATTATAACAGTAACTTGATCCGAAGAGCCGTATCACGTTTCGTTGACAGGTGCGGATCATCAGATCAAACTCGACGCTTCGCGTCTCGTTAAATCTGATGATCCGCGCTTGGGGCTTTGAAAGTTTAGTTGCTTCTCTGGTGACCCCCCGTGTGCCCACTCTTTTTTAAAAACCAGAGAAAGGGGTTGAAACACTTCTCCAATTTTAATAGGTTTAATAGAAGTTTACCCGTTTTTGTGGATTTTTTTTTATTGTTCTTTATTTGCATTATTTGGTCTGTAGCAAATTTTTCTTCCTGTTACAGTATATTAATTAGGTATACTAGTAATTGAAAGTTTAATTTTTTTTTTAAAAAAAAATTGCAATTCTGTAAGATCAATGTTTCTAAGTCATCATTCTATGTATGTGAGAAATTTAAATTGCTGTTTGTTAAATTATCACACTTTTTTATTTCTTTTGTTCAGCATCAGTCCAGTTTTGAAGGATATCGGTACTGAGACAGTCTGATATTACGATTAATATTAAACTGCTCACTGATATCGGACTGCCACAATTAAACTTTTAGACTGCAAGTACAAAGGAATGACATCACAGCAATGTTTTAAATGTAAGAAAGGCTTGTTATAAGCCTAGCAGGAAGACAGACTGTTTTACAGATGTATTTCAGAGCCTAATTTGAATAAAATTAATCAGATATTTTTCCTTTTGGTTACTTTTCATATTTATGTGATTCTGCATGTAAATTAAAGTTAATATAATGAAAAAATGCCATTGTAATTTTCATTGAAAATATTACGAGACATATTGCAATACAGTTAAAAATGCAATATATCGCAACACGAAATACGAAACCCTGTCCTAAAAGTGTTTATGGTGCAAATGTCATTCAAAGGCTCAGATTCTAAATCTATTCCACGTTTTGGCGTTATTCCCACACATCCACCCATTAATTCTAACAATTAATAATCTAAATTGATTTTTAATGCATTTGATGTATGTGATTTGTTTTTGTAGTTTGATGAATATGTATGGATGGAGGTACATCAGGGTACAAGTGGGTACATGAGGATACGCGAGGATTGATGATGTATTATGACATGTGAATATTTCCATTTCTAATTTTTTTTCTCTGTGATAACTCTTTATCGGAGTTGATTTCTAGATAATTCTACCGGAATGTAAATTAGGCAGGTAAGGAGCCAAGGAGGCCAAATATGCATGCAATTTACGAGCGACTGCCTTTGTGTTTGACGTTAGTGGGCGAGGACTATTGAAATTGGCATGGGAGTCCTAGTGTAATTTGAATATATGTCTACATCTTGAAAATCTAAATCTACAATTTTATTTCACAATGAAATGGAATCACAGTCTAGTTAGTATAGTATGTCACATCTTCGATGAGTATGCCAGAGATATCAACGATAGTTTGAAACACGGGTTCCCACTATCGTTGATGCCCAGGCATACTATAATACCTAGACAGTGATTCCTTAAAAAATTCTGAGTGCTTTGCTTCCTATTCTATAAATAATGCGTTGTCTTATATGGTAAATATTCATGTTCGTTTGAGTGAAACGATTTCATTTTAATTAATAATTTTGAAAATTAGGAGATCGCAATCCTCTTTTTTCCTTCAGCGGTGGACACAAACCATTTGAATTAGCTCATTAAGTTTGAAATTGTGTTTAAGTAATTGCTTCGCAACGCCTGACGATTTCCAAATATGGAAGTCTAGAACGAAAACCGTGAATTGATATAATACACAGAATAAATATGGTGCTAATCCTTCTGACCAATCAGATAACGGCATTCAGTAAAACCCAGAAGTTAATGATTTTAATCACATAGTTTTAAACTAAAGTCTTTTGCTCAAAAGAATGTTTTCGAACACAATTTTTCTTAATTTTATATACAATTAAAAATGATTAAGTATATATGACAATCCTACCGTACCGCAAACAAACACGACTTGAAAGCTTAGAAGAAATTGTAAGTGGGATTAAAATTTTGTCACTACGAGGTAACATCCCCAAAGTTTAAGTTGTGTTAAGGTAGGATTCTTCTCATATTTTTTGCATTTAAAAATTTATGAAATTTTCACAGAATGAGGAAGACAATATCACAAAGTGATGGTATCAGTGAGATTAAATTTGAACGTTTTATATTAGAGGCAAGGTTCAGGTCAATGTCATTACCTTTTAACTGGACATTTCGAATTTTAAAAAATGCTGTTGTCAATCATGCAATCCCTACTTCCATTTCAAAAGATTGAATGTTTTTCTTTTTGCATTATAAGATACTACTATATGGGCCCATAACATGAGATTACCAAATTGACATAGATAATTTAACTAAAATGGATATTGGCTAATCCGAATTTCCTCCATTTTTCTTAAATTTTCAGGATATATTAGTTATTTTCATATGTTTCGTATATTCAATTTTTTCTTATTTTCACATATAGTAAAGTTGTAACATAGAGATACTAAATGATACAAAAACAAACAATTTTGATCGTTTATTTAGAGAGAAAATTACAATTTACGGATTTTTGGCTCAAATCTGTACTTAGATTGGAAGTTTTTGAAAGCTAACGTAGTTCTTGTTTGTATGAAAATTTTTATTCATTTGATATATTTTGAAACTTGTAGTCCCTTATTATTAATTAAAATTACATATGAAATTTTTTCAAGGTATTTGATTACGTAAAATAATCACTAATTTCATTGTTCTTTAGAGACAGCAAAAAAGATATTTTCATACGCCACCATTCCGCCAAACATAGTCCCTGCTAGTTTTCAAATTCAATTATTTGTTTATATTTAAAGTTGTACAATTGTGACGAGCAAAAAAATATGGTCTTTTAAATCTCTTACACCTAAATATTTGAGACTTATAAGCAGATGTACTTTGAATGTTTAATATAGTCAGGAAGAATCCTACCTTAAGATATCTGATATAAATACGGCAGGTTTTCAGTTTTTAGAGCCTGGCATGAAATTGTTTTCATTTGGGAACATGAAAGTCTTAATTTTTTTCCTAAGTGTTTATATATAACAAAATATTCTATGCAGTTTCTGATATGCGAGGGAATTAAATGCAGCGGAAAATCGGACTGCTCAGCAAAATTATATTAACCAAAATAGAACGTTTTGGTAATTAAAAATGTTATAATTAGACATGTCGGTGTGATCTTTTCCTCCGTAAACCATTGCATTGTTATATGTACATGCACACGTTTTAAAAATTATTTTCCGAGGTGAAAACATTGATGTCAATTTTGTTCACGGCCATAAATATGTGGGGAATACTTTATTCTTCCAAACTTTTCATCTCGTATACTTCTAATAATTTTACAGCATTTGTTGTAATTGATACTTATAAATTGTTGTATAAGTTTATTTTGATTCTTGTAGAACAATTTTATGTTGAGCATTGTTGTGATTTTGAATTTGAGAATGTTTGTTTGATCCCAATTAAAAAAAAATCTTTTAATACTGAACAAAGCTGTAAAAAAAATTACCATTAAAAAATTACTGACCTGTTCGAACATTTATGCCTCCGTTGGTTCTGCTAAGAAAAAGAATGAATTTGCGGGTTTTAATAACGGCTAATATCTGCATAAATGTCAAATGTCAACATTTGTACAATTAGAGCGGACAATTCAAAGATCTTGGCTTTAACAATGTTTAACCAAATGATTTGAATCTCATGTATCAAAATCTTGTTCATTCTTTGACTTTGTTTTATTAATACATTCATATGCTGCATATATTATTGATTGAACCAATGTCAGAATTCTTTTTGTCTGACATGCTTTTTATCTAATTGTGATGGTCCTCAATAACCATGAAATATGAAACTGTTTAAATAAAGATTAAATTATAAGGAATGAATTTTGTAGACTTTTTTAATGAATCGGTTGATGGTTTATAAAGTGTTTTAATCTGTCCAAACACAGTTTTAACCTTCTTTTTATATGTTTAAAGTAAATTTGTTAAATCACTGTGAATCTCATGTATTTCCTATACCATTCATTAAATACATTTGTTATACCCTTATAAAAAGCTTTTTATATATTTATCACTAATAAAAAGTCCAACCAAAAAAAAAAAATGTTTATTACATCGGTCTAACAATTTCACTGTTGACCGGCCTGCCAGTCCAACATAAGAATTGTTAGACCGCAATGTCACAAGTAATTAATCATCGTTCAATATCGGCGACACGGAAATAGCCGAAGTTAAGAGCTGGAAGAATTGTTGCTTCCAGCAAGGTAAGGAAGAAGGGAAGAGTATGTTTTGTGATTAAAAAAAATTGTGATGGAATAAAAATATAATTAATTTTGTTCTTTCTCAGCTATTGTTTTATATTTACTGATTAAGTCATAATTTTCCTTATTAAGTAATTGATAATACAGTGTGTATTGATTAAATCTTAAGTGAGCACTGAAGGGTATAACAAAACAGTTATAGACTGGGATTCAGGCAGCATATGATTTGTTGGACCTGAAGGTGAAAATGTTACCCTTGGCCTGCGGAAATCATATGCTGCATTCATAGCCAGTCAATAACTGTATAGTATTTACTTGCTGTTTTAGGAAATACGTGTATATACGGAAAAAGATTAGGGAATTCGTGTATTTACTGAAAATTTATAACAAATCACTAGTTTTAACAGAATTAAACATATGTTTCAAAATATTCAATTTAGTGAAAAAGTATTGCATACATAAATATTTCTATTTCCAATTGTTTTCACTATGATAAACATTACAAAAGTACATCTTTTTAATTTCTTGGTAATACCTGTGGTATGTATATTTCTCTATTGAAACACTCCTGAAAAGCCAAATGCGAACTTGCATGTATATAATTGGCGGGTAAATACACTTTATCTTCGGATCAAAAGCAAGTCGCTAGCGCAACGCTGTCCACTATCACCGAGGCCTCGTGAGGTCGAGATCTCCACTTTCGTAAACTGTGAGCATATCTATATCACGTCGAGAAATCGGCACAACCACATACAACCCATCATCTGATACAAACATCGTCCCTCAGTCATTACCATCCAACCTCGTTGGCAAATCAACTTTTTGGGGCGGGGCAATAGAAAATAATATGGAATGCCTCCTGTATTTCAAATCTACTAATTTAGACGGTTTTTCGATTTATTTTATGATAATTATTTCAGCAAAAAATGAAAATTTTAGATATCACTGTATACACTGTAGATAGGAGACATCAACGATAGTGGGAAACATGGGATAATTTTAGGATAACAGACTTCACTCGTTCTGCAAATTATCCCATGTTTCCCACTATCGTTGATGCACTGGCTTAGTCTCCTAACTAGACAGTGATTTCTAAAGTATATACTGTATCCATGCATACATTTGTATATACACTGTATCTCCCCATGGGGATCCGGGTTAGAATAGGTCCTCAGTACCCCCTTGCTTGTAAAAGGCGACTATATGGGGCGGTCCTTCGGATGAGACCGTATAAACCGAGGCCCCTTGTCACAGCAGGTGTGGCACGAAAAAGATCCCTCCCTGCTCAAAGTCCGTAAGTGCCGAGCACAGGCCAAAATTTGCAGCCCTTCACCGGCAATAATGACGTCTCCATATCAGTAAAATATTCTGGAGAGGGACGTTAAACAGTATACAATCAATCAATCTTCCTATAAATTTATTAACAATAAAAATCCCAACAAATTATATGCTTTACATCGCTCTAACAATTTCATTGTTGACATGTATTTCATCCTTTATTATAAAGTTAGACCAAAATGTTAGAATATAGAACACCTAAGCTATATGTTAGAGAAAGATTGTTAAATCCGGTGACATTTAATTTTCTGAAACACCAAGTATTTCACCATCAGCTTTATATTATGTAATACAAAATCATTTTTTAAAAATGAAAGGTTTGGTAATTTTGGTAAACTAACATTCACAAATCAAAGAAGGCTTAAATAGTTGCATAGTAGAAACAAAACTACGTAAGTGCTGAAAAAAAAATGGTCCTACCAGCTCTATCCCTCTGCCGAATTCTTTATTTATCATTTTTATTTTGTCCCATGTGAATCAATAGAGGAAGTGAAATACTGTGTTTCATAACTTTTTCAATTTTTTAAAATAAAATATACAATAGGTTTTTATTTTTCGAAGATGATCTTTTTATCAAAAGTGATCAGCCGAGAACGCAGAGGGATAAAACGTACGGTCAACTAGGACCCTGAGAACCGGAAGTATGCAAAAAAGAAAAGAAAAAGAAACGGTTAAAGTAGAAGTATTGTCATTTGATTAAAAATGGTTTTCAATTATAAATACATCATTTTTAAAATACTTTGAAAACGTTCATGTACTTTACGAAAAAATAATGATGGAAGGATATGGAGATAACAAACAGTATTCAATATCAAAGTCTATAAAACAATACAAAATAGGAGCAGGGCAAGCACGGACATCTAAAACATCAGAGGTGGGATCACGTGCTATGGAGGAGTGAGCATCCCCTGTCGACCGGTCAAACCCGCCGTGCGCTCCTTGTCATGATCGGGAAAATCCGTCGTCAATTCAACGATTGTCGCCGACAATCGATTGTCGGTCGTTAGGAGCTCTTCGATGCTACTATATAATTGATTAAAGAATAAATGTCGCCGACAACGCTGACGAAAAATAAAATTGTCTTACTTTAATCTTATTACCAAATCCAAGTTCAAAGAGCATAAAAGTAGTCATAAATAATGAAAATATGACGGATTAAAGATACGCATTATACGAGGGACGTTCAATAAATAATGTCATTAGCTCGATGACATACAACATAGAAATCATATGACATTAAGCTAGACTTTCTCTCATTATTGAATCTTTAATGAATTGATAACAGTTTATGTGACCACTTTTCATCACATAGTTTAATCGTGAGAAGCTGGGATACAAGGGCTATTCGAGACACTGCATTATAAACTAGTGCTAATTGTAACGGGGACCGTTACAGATGTTCCCCAAACGCTCCCCATATCCCTTTTGGTGCCATATTCCCTGTAAGCTTCATTAAATAAGACATACCCTATGCATTTAAGACTTTAACAACGTTTAGCCAGAAGTGTACCAAGTTCATTCAAATTTTAGCATTGCACGCATTCACATGTGAATGCATGTGCATAATGACCATATCATCTTGTCTACACAATCTTTATATTTTAATATGCTAAATATTAAAGTATTTAATCCAAAACTATTAAAAAATACGCTCATTCAAGAGTATTTTTGATTTTACTCATTTCACGTGCACGCACGTGCATACATGAGCATGGTGACCGTACCTTCTTGTAGAAGTCCATTACATCTATTTATGTTCTAAATCCCACCCTGTTTGGTTGAAAACCAAGGGATTTATAGCTCTTTAAAGTTTCAGCCAATCATATTACAGCGCACGTACACGCACGTGTATGCATGTGCATGGTGACGATACCTTCTTGTAGAAATCCATTATAACTGTCTATGTTCCAAATCCCATCCTGTTTGGTTGAAAAGCAAGGGAGTTATAGCTATTTAAAGTTTAAGCCAATCAGATTGCAGCGCACGTGCATGCACGTGTTTTCATGATAATTGCTGTATGTCATGTTGTAGGATATCATCAAGAAACAATAAAGATATTGAGACTTTAGTTTCAGCCAATCAGAGCGAAGCGCACGTGCATGCGCGTGAGATCTTGCTATTTTGACCATGTCATATTGTCTATAATACTAATATATCCTTATATTATGAGTTTCAAAACATTTCATCAAAAAATAGAAAAGATTCAGCTATATCCATTATATTGGTCATTTTACGTGTTGCACGTGCACGCTCTTGCAAGCACGTGCACGCAAAATGACCTTCGTTCCGCAAATCTACATAACATGCCTACTGACCCTAAAAAGGTTTCACCGAAGTCGGATGTGTAGTTTACAAGATCACTCGCGGAAAAGATTTTCCCAGGAAGAAGAAAAATAATAATAAGAAGAAGAAGAAACAGAGTAAAAACAATATGTTCCCCAACTTCGTTTGGGGAACATAATGAATGGTAAAGAATCAGTAAACTAAAGTGAAAATAAAAGCTTCATTAAAGCTGCTGTAAAACGTGTTAAAAATCCCAAAGGAATTTTCACTGAAAGATATGTCATTTACAGCATTCAATGCCTGTTTTATAGACAAATGAGCAGGTGGATTTCAATGATAAAAAATTATATAATGGGCATCAAAAATGGGTACCGTCCTTGCCAACAAAAATTATAACAACTTATGTACTATTTGCCCAATTTCAACAAATTATATCTGATGATGTATGACTAACTTTAAGACACATAGCAATTTGATATACATCATATCGGGAGTAGTTTACAATGTTTTTAAGAAACGTTTGACGGTAAAAAAGCTTGGTACTCAAAAATCACCCTAAATTTTGAAAAATGAGTGAAAACGACAGCGTGTAGGAATGTCTTAACAATTATTTTAAAATATCAGTAATTGTAGTTATCCAAGTTTGTTTCATATTCAAACAGATAATGGAACATGAATCCATTGCTTAAAACACTCAATACAAAATTTACCATAAGAGGTACGTGATAAAAACAGCAATGGTCCGACAAGAGCAAAGGTATGCAAGAACACAAAGACAGATTTATATGCAATTTTCTTAAATATTAGTGGTACTGTTGTTCAATTTCGTATTCGGGGAGACAGTTTAATTTTTGGAGGAGTCTAGAAAGCAATCTTTTTGCAAAAAAATCGAAAGGTTTTAGAGGAAGGACCTAGAATCAGGAATCCACTACATTAAATTTCTTCATGACAGCGACCAAACCCTGCACCCCTGAAGAGTAAAGGGGTTTTCGGGATAAAAAGAAAGTTAATATTTTTTCACATTAACAATATTCACTTGATCTTTTACCTTTTGACTTGTTTCTATTTCCAAACTTGAAAAAAACACCTTTCAGAAAGAAAAAAAACAAGTCCAGGAAATCATTGGATCTGCTATTTTCCAGTATACTAAGGGCCATACCCAAAAATGTGTTCTAAATACAATAAGAAATTAAATAAAAATTTTAACGGACATCTATTTTAATCAAAAGAGATTAATAAGTAAAATCATGAAGACTAAATCCTTAAAAAGCGTCTTTTGCTTCTTTCCGAGCCCCGATGACATTATTTATTGAACGTCCCTCGTAGATACGCATTGCTTTCAGTAGTGTTATATAAAGGAAAGCATTTGCAAATGTAAATAATTTTTTGTTATGAATAAGCATTTTATATAAACCGCGTGATTTTTTTTGTTCGTTTTCCAAGTATATATATATTAATATGTACATGTCAATCTGAATTCCATGGGGTTTTTATTAGGTGCTATAAATGCAAATACATTTAAATATATTAATAATATCCATTATCAATGAAATTATCAGAGGCCTGTTAATTAGAGCGAACGTCTCGAGGGTTTATTCCAATTTCGCAAAAATGTCCTATTCAAATCTAGTCAAAATTGGAATTTTCACACCTTAGTAGTCATCTGTTTTAGCTTAATACCTGTGGTACCTGTGTCAAAATACATTTCATAAATACATGAACTATGAACAATACATTTCATAGATTCTGAACTATGAACAATAATTAAGGTACCGGTACTTCTGCAATTGCATACATGTAAGTAAAATGAGCTTATAGGGCCATAGAACTTCTGTGGTGCAGAGATGAAGACGGAATAAATAATACTATAAACGTAAATGTACCTTAATTAAGGGGTGGAACCATGGTCTACGAACAGACCTACAGGTCATGTGTAGGTAACATTGAATTTTTGATCATCTTAAAAAGTTGCTCCTATATTTGTGATATCTATGGAAGACAAACTGATTTAAAGTTGTTGTTACATGTAATCGTTTACCAAAATTGCTCTTAGTACATTACCTCATAGTACTTCAATAATATTGAATTATTTCCCTTTTACCACGATTGAAATATTTATGGCTTTAAAGGTGCATCCCTTTTACCAGGATTGAAATATTTGTTGCTTTAAAGATGCATCCCTTTTACCAGGATTGAAATATTTGTGGCTTTAAAGGTGCATAGGTAATATTTTCTCAAATTTTCTGTATAATATCATGACTTATAAATTGCAATATTTCACAAGAAAATATGATAAAAACCTTATTTTAATTCGAAGCTATCGAAACTTCAAATTTCTGGACTGGTTTGTTTGACACGTCCGTGCACTTTTATAAATACTTAAGAAAAGTGGCAATTATGTTGTATATTGATGAAAAATATTAAAACTATAATTGAAAAAATCAAGAGCAAAAATGTTTGACAGGAAAACGTGTTCATGGTATATTGTCTGTCCGTGATCAGTGGTGTGTGCCGACTTTAACAATTGAGCACACCAGTTGCACCCCTACTAATGTGTTCGGAATCTTTTATTTTTCTGTGTTCTGCAAATTGTAAAACCCGATGAGTTCAGAATAGCTCTGACAGTGGCTCTGGCGAGAGTTAGCGAGACCTCAGCGGGATAGGGTAAAATATTCACGGAAATGTGGCTAGGAAATGACTAGCACGTGGAGGCATGGTGAACAGAAAAGTTATGTTGCGTTTCAGTTTTCATCACCCTAGAATCATCTGATAATGTCTGTAGAAATGTACTTCAAACAACAGACCTCTCTTACATTTATTCAAACTTAAATAAGTATTCTCTATAATATAATTTTCTGCAGTCATGAATTAAAATTTCTTTTTGGACAAATATTTTTACATGGGAACTGGGGCTATATTTTTTGGCGTCAGATTAGCAAATGAAGCATCAGCATGACTTTAACTGACCAATCAGCTGAATGAGTATTGCATTATGTGTTACTACGAATACTACAGAAATTTTACGCTTGAAAAAGGAAAATCTTATGGTAAATGAAAAGCATTTTTAAAAATATTATTTTCATGCTCATAATAACAAACAATTTATTTGTTAAATAAACGGTGGAAGTCTAAGTTTCTGAAAGTCGTACTGCAAAAGCAATTTGCGTCTGTATTAATTCCTTTGTTGTACTATCAGTGAAAACAATTGCCAGGTGGATTACCTGGCCGAACACGTGATCACGAACGTTAACAAGTTTTGTCCATTTAAATGCATAAGAGATGATGCTCGTTTTCCTTACCCTTGAAGCGTTGGTGTTCTGAACTAGACACAAACTACATTTTATAAAACATTATTTTCAGTTAACAACAAATTAAAAACGCTTATATTTCATAGTTTCCTATCTTTGTATTTTGTTCGTAAGATTTTTTTTTATTTTGCAGTTAATTGACATGATCCTAGATTGAACTGAACTACGTGTTCGAAGTAAAATGTAAACATGTATTTGACGTAAACGTTGCTATTCATTCAACGATTGGTCAGTTGCTCGTGGTAAGATCCTCTGTGCGCATTTATAATAATAGCCATATAAGGCAAATAAAGGTTTATCAGTGTAGATGACAATTCACAGCGAATTGGTCACTAGTGAGCTCTAATTTTCGCCGAAAAGTATAAGATATATTGTTATTTTAACACCCCCTCCTTTAGCCACACTTTTTTCTGTTGAAAACCACGAAAGTCTTTCAGAAAGGTCAGGAAACATTTATTACAGGACATATTTTCAAAAGAAACAAGCTATAGCAATATCATGTTTACTGCCAACTTTATTTATAAAACGGGTTCTACCCTATAACCTTTGAATAGATCAACCTAATCCACGTGTCTTGAATTTAAATCACAATAACGTTAGCAGGGGTGAGTTGAATCGTTAACATTAACAATAACAGAGCTCGTGCCATACTTACAAACAGTTTATTATTCTCGTGTGTATTTAATTTGTTAAACTATGTATAGAATACTGAGCACGGACTTACGATATAACCCGTCCAGAAATTTGAAGTTTCAATAACTTCGAGATGAAAAAAGATATGTATAGTGATTTTATACAGAAAATATGAGAAAAATATTTACTTCAAATCTGTGTCTATGCACCTTTACGATTGTTCATATGTATTAAATTTTGCTACCGGGGTATATATTCATACCAAAAATGTGCAACTTTGAATTGGTTGTATAAATTTAAAACAAACTTCTGAGATGGTGTAAAGCAATTCTTTATAAATATTTAAGTACCAAACAAAATGGGTTTGTGAAACACTATGCGCCTGGCGGCAACAAAATTTGAAAACGCTATTTTTAGCATATAGGTAACAGTCAAGGACATTGATTTGGTGTCATTCGAAAGAACTTGATTATGGAAGAATGCACACTAAATATGAAGTCTCTTTCTCTTTTGGTTCAAAAGTTATGGCGAAAGTACGAAGACACTCTTTTAGCATATAGGTCACAGTCAAGTTCAAAAGGTCATTGATCGTGGTGTCATTTGAAAGAGGTTGATTAGTAAAGTAGACATCACAAATATGAAGTCTCTATCTTTCCTGGTTCAAAAGGTATAGCGAAGGTTGGAGTGTGCAGATGAAAAAAGATATTTTAGCATATAGGTCACAGTCAAGGTCACAAGGTCATTCACATTGGTGTTATTTGGAAGAACTTTATTAGTGTAAAATACATATCAAAATGAAGTCTCTATCTTTCAAGGTTCAATAAAGTTCGAAAAAGCTATTATTAACATATAGGTCACAGTCAAGGTCACAAGGTCATTCACCTCAGTGTCATTTGAAAGAGATTCATTATTGGAGTATGCATACCAAATATGAAGTCTCTATCTTTCAAGGTTCAAAAGTTAAGGCGAAGGTTAAAGTTTGCAGACAAAAATTTTTTTTTTATCATATACATGTAGGTCACAGTTAAGGTCACAAGGTCATTAACTTTGGCGTCATTTGAATGAACTTCATTAGTGGAGTATGCATACTAAATATGAAGTCTCTCTATTTCATGCTTCAATAGTTATGGCGAAGGTATATTAGTCAATATCTGCTGTACTCTGGGTTTTTTTTTTAAATAAATAAAGCTGGATAAAGGACACAAAGGTACTCTTGCCTCCCCGTCCTCAAAAGTGGTGATCGGTAAAATAGCCCCATATGAATTGAACTGTTGATGTGTCTCCATCTCCCTTTTTCAAAATATTTTTGAATTTGATTCAGCCTATATAATCGTACACGCTGGCAAATAACTAGTTAAAGCTTTCAGTGATACCCGAGTGAAGTGAAGATTCATTAGAAATCCCGCCCCCGCGAAGTTAATTCAAAAATACTTTTTTCTAGCTTTCTTCTCGCAAGTATTCATATATTGATATCGATATAGCTAAATATTTATCAACAATAATGTATCGATATGATTAAATATCTTGTTTCGATCAAAATCTGAAAATCAGTATATTATTTCAGTCTATAAAACTTAAAGCAATAAAATATATTTAACAAAAGAAGTTGCCTTCAATTATGTTAACAAATCTTAATACAATCAAAATATGTACATAAATAAGATGGTATATTACTTTATATGTTGATAAGTTGATAAGATATAAGACAATATACAAAGTTATAACACAACAAGTATAGAGCCATTTACGCTTCCGTAAATATGTACGGAAGTGTAAATGGCTCTACACTTGTGTTATAACTTTGTATATTGTCTATTTTTTAACGACTTATCAACATATAAAGTGTTATACCTCCTTGTTCATGCACATATTTTGAATTGTATTGAGATGTATTTACATAAATGAAGGCAACTTCTTTTGTTCAATATATTTTATTGCTTAAGTTTTATCGACTGAAATATTATATTAACTTTCAAATATCGATCGAAACAAGATATGCAAATGTCAATATAGAATTGTCGAAGAAATAATAATGATAATAATTATAATGAAGAAATAAATATGTAGTTATATCGATATAGATATATGAATATTTTCGAGAAGAAGTCAGAAAAGGGTGTTTTTGAATTAACTTGGCGATGGCGGGAATTCTAATGAATCTTCACTTCACTTAGGAAGCTAATGTACCATGTTTTGGCTATCGTGTATTGTATAGGCTGAAATAAAATTCAAATATATTTGCAAAATGGATTGGAGAGACATCACCAGTTAAATTATATGCAGTGTCATTTGGGGTTCTTGTACCCATCATTTTGAAGAGGGAATCTGATATATATATATATATGACATAATTATATCATGGTTCACTGCTTATATCTCTTCAGTTCAGTGATTTGTAAATCGCTAATGAAGCGGAATTAGAAAGTTGTATACACTATTTTAAAAGTAACACTGATTATGTACTTTAAATCTGAGACTGTTTTGATAAAGATTAAATTATGAAAAATGGATTTTGCAGACTTTTTATTGAATCACTTGATAGTTTATAATATACATTTAAAGTATATCATTGAGGGAGTCAGCAAGATTCCAGTTTCCCCGGAGCAAGCCTATTTCCCTCGCTGACTCCCTCAATGATATACTTTAACTGTTTTATTATACCGATACAAACAAGAAGACATTTGAAAAGTCGCCATGCTACCAGTTGACTGGTTCTTTTTGATTGATATGGGACCAGTTGACTCGCGATGCATTTCGATTCATTAATGTATTTAGAACATTTCTAAAGGCCGGTATACACGATGAGATTTGTAGTATAATACTTTGTAGTATAATACTTTTGTATTATGATACTTTCCTGTACTCACGCTAATACATATCTTATAAGATTGTAAATAAACTACGTATTCCAACGTGTTTTCCCCCGCCATATTTCTCTCTCTGTCAAAGTAATAAAAATGGAGGATGAGGCTCTGATAGCAGTGTCTATCATCGTACTATGCACTGCTTAAATATATTCCACAAGTCCTTTTCCCCTTCCCATTAAGCCACGAGTTTTCGATGTCGTTACTTGTAAAGTCGATCATTATTATTTACCATGTGCTTATTTTAGTAATGATAAAAATAGGATGACCCGTAGTGTCATTACATTTCATTGGTTGAAAGTGATAGGTAAGCTAAGACTTGTATTAGAAATTATTATGCTTCCTGTCAGTTTGTCTCTATATAACCCATACCCTACTATTCTCGCATAGTGGTCTAAGGATTTATATAGCGTAAGCATACTATGCCGAAATAGTGCACGGCTTTATTTACTGAATAAAATTCTTCCATGCACATGCCGGGGATCGAACTGACGACCATGAGATTGTCAGTCCGATGCCTTATCGATTACGCCATAGAGACGATCACTGCTTGGGATAATTTTATTAAATATATAAACTTAATTTATACAATTGACACAAGAAGGAGAAAATAGACAAATATTATATTATTCTAAGGAACTTTAGATTAATGTGTACAACAAACTTTCAAACTAATTACATACAGATCGTTAGATGAACTGATTTTATAGGGTCATTAAAACGCTTTTTTATATGACGCTTGATTGAAGGATGTAAAAGAAAATTATCAATGAGAATCGACGTCTGCAAACAAATAAGGCTTACGAACAAAACAGAAAATAAAGATGTGCTGCTTTGGGACAGAAAATCCCGACTTATTTAGAGAAAATACTAGTAACCAAAATAACTAAGCATGCAAACAATTTTAGCATGAATATTTTGAATTAGTTCTTGCAGGTGCGCTGTTTAAGCACCGATATTTTCAAGGAAAAGTCAAATAGATTGCCGCATAAATAATTACAACAGTCAGCATAATAATAACAATAGTGTTGCATTATGCATGAACTATGCCTAAATAGTAGGCAGGGTTTGACACATAGTGCACCCGCCTCCGGCTCGTGCACCATGTGAAAAACCCTGCCTACTATTTAGGCATAGTACATGCATAATGCAACACTATTATATAAATAGAGCATTGCTCTATTCTTAATACAGTTTTATAAGATTCAAAAAATCTTATGATACACTGTATTAAGAGTGTATACACAGGAAGATTTTGTATTATAATAAAAATCTTATAATACAAATCTTACCGTGTATACCGGCCTTAAGTTTGTCGTAAGTTTAAAGAAAATGCTAAGTGTTCCAAATAGGTGTGTATCAGTTCATAAAAAAGAACTTTTTTGCGGGGAATCAGTTTATTCACGATGATTTTCAGGAAATCAGAAAAAATATATCGATTTACTTTTATATAGTGAAAAATCAGTAGAGGTATAAAAAAGTGTTTTAAACTGTCCAAACACAGTTTACACTTTCCATTTTTTATGTTAAAGTGAATTTGTAGAAACAGGACTAAATATATGTTAAAGGAATCACTGTCTAGTATGTATAGTATGCCAGGGCATCAACGATAGTGGGAAAAATGGGTTAATTTGCATAAATTATCCCATGTTTCCCACGATCGTTGATGTTCCTGGCATACTATACTAACTAGACAGTAATTCCTTATACTTCCATTTCATTGTGAAATAAAATTGTAGATTTAGATTTTGAAAATGCAGATATAGATTTAAATTACACGGGAATTCCCATCCTAATTTTTAATAGGCCTCGCCGACTGACGTCAAACACAACGGCAGCCGCACGAAATTTTCATGCATGTTTGGCCTCCTAAGCGTCAGACTCGGAGACAGATGCGCACGAGGTTTGCATGCATATTAGGCCTCCTTAGCTCCTGACCTATCGACCTGCCTAATTTATATTCCGGCAGAATTATCAGGAAATCAACTCCGCTTACTTTCAAAGGGTTATCATAGAGAAAAAATTATAAATGGAAATATTTTAAAATATTTACTAGTAATATAGTGTTAAAGTATTGCTTACATAAGTAATACTGTATTCATGATTATATTTTTATATCCTTTTATATATTTGTCTATAAAATTAACAATAAAATGTCCAAGAAATTATATGTTTTACATCGCTCTAACAATTTCATTGTTGACACGTCTTTCATCTTATATAAAGTTAGACCAAAAATGTTAGAAAATAGAAATCCTAAGCTATATGATAGTGATGGATTGTTAAATCTGGTGACATTTAATTTTCAGAAACACCAAAGATTTCACCATCAGCTTTATATTATGTGATACAAAAATCATTTTAAAAAAGATTTTGTATATATCCTGGCGTCATGGGTTTCCAATAGTCTAACAATAAGCGCGGTTCTAATTATTTTTCAAGTTTAGTCAAAGATTTTCAAACTCTTTCGTGATTTTTAACCCTGGACATTGCATTAAAAATCGCCGACAATAACTTGGCATAAGTCATCATATGCATTTTCTAGCTATAAATAAAATGGATACCGCAATTGACCAATCAAAAGGAGCGTCATATGTTTCAGGTAGTGTGATTCGTCGATAAAGTTCTTGACTACAGTAAGGTGAACAGCTAGGGTAATAATTAAATATATTTAATCATGTACATATAAATAATATTTATTGTATTTTTATCACTGATTGCATTGTTTTTATGATATATACCTTTGCATGTAGATATTGTTTATCTTTTGCTTATATTGATGTTGCGAGATTCCCTACGTCAGATGTCCTTAGTAATTAGAAATATGACGTCATTTTAGGGAAAACTCGCGCGACGAAAATAGACTATCGGAAACATATGACGGCACGATATAGTACACTAACATTCACAAATCAACGGAGGCTTATATATTTGCTCAGTAGAAACAAATCTACGTAAGTGCAGAAAAATTTCTTCTTGGTCCTACCAGCTCCATCCCTCGGCCGAATTCTTTTTTTTTTTCTTTTCAATATTTTGTCCAATGTAAATCAATAGTAAATAGTGAAATACTGTGTTTCATAAGTTTTGCTAGTTTTGCAAAGTTTTGATGATAAATATCTACAGTAGGCTTTTATTTTTTCAAAGGCGATCATTTTTATCAAAAGGGATCAGCCGAGATCCGGAAATACCTCTCCCCCCCCCCCCCCCCCCCCCAAAAAAAAAAAAAAAACCCCTTAAAGTAGTAAGTGTCATTTGAAAAATAAATGGTTTTGATTTATAAATACATCATTTTTAAAATACTTTGAAAACTTACATGTAGTTTACGAAAAAATGTCATTAATTTCTGAAAACACATTATTCGCCACTTATCTTGGTACGTACTAAATCATTATGATAATTTAATGCTTTGTGTTATGTTGTAAATTTTGTATGTATTGCAATTTGGTACTAGTAAATCCAAAATTTACAACATTACACTCTGCATTATCATTCAACGTCACCATGTGTGGCAATATTTATGAAAAGTGTATGGGCATATTTCGTCAAAAATTGCTATTTTTTTTGGTCAGAAAAATGAATTTCCACACTTTCATACCACTGATCATGAGAGACATTTATCAATGTAAATTTTATCACAAATATATTTCCGTATAATCTGGTTACCATCACTGACAATGCAATCTGCAAACGTTTACAAAACAAAGTGCGGAAAACCAAATGAGACAGACTGACAAACAGACAGACGCAGAGGAAACTTATTGTCCCCTCCGGTTTCACCGGTAGAGACTGTTAGATAGGTTTCTTTGCAAAGCTTTTACAATGCCCATATGTCCTTACGCTTAAATATAAAATCTGATATAGTCAGTTTTAATTTTTGTTATGAATAAGCATTTTTTATATATACTGTGTGATTTTCTTGTTCGTTTTCCAAGTATATATATTTATATGTACATGTCAATCTGAATTCTATTGGGTTTTTATTAGGTGCTTTCAATACAAATACATTTAAATAGTATCCATTATCAATGAAATGATCAGAGGCCTGCTAATTAGAGCGAACGTTCGCGAGGGTTTAATCCCACTTCGCCAAAATTTTGAATTTCCTACTCCCATCTACACTGTAGGAAAGCTGATGCCCGTATGCAGGTGTCACAACAATATTAATTGCTATATATTCTTACCAAAAATGCGCAAGTTTGAGTAGATGTAACTAATTCAAAACAAACTTCTGAGAAGTTTCCTTTTCAGATCTTGTAAAACCATTCTTTATAAAGATTTTAGTAGCAAAAAATACATAGCCATTCAGCAAGGCACACAAGTTTGTTTCGGTCGAAGTCGAGCAGGTGCTTGAAAATCTAGTCCAGGGCCTAATCACTCCCCACGCTTGACAGTATCTAGAAAAATCAGCACGTCCTAAATTTTAATAATCCTGGTCAATACAGGAAGTTTACATGTTGTTTTTCATCTCATAAAAAAAATTCAGCTCCAGTCTCGTATCAAAATGCCCGAATCGGAAGGGAAGATTCCGGGATTATTTTGCGTCAGTCATAATTTTACGTGAACCAAAGTGTAATACTGTTATGACACCTGCAATTAAACTTAATTTTTTTTTCATTGCCGGTACATTGCTATTTTCCGGATCTATGATGATTATTTAATGTATTTACCAAGTTTCATAAAAATCCGTCCCAAGATAGGAAAATTACGGGCGAAACTCTGTGACAAGGGGCTTCGCAGTGAACACGGATTTCTAAAGATATGGCAAAAGTTGAACTGTATGTAATGATCTCGCGCGTTAAACTTGTGCGGTTTTTTCGTTTTATTAGCCGGGCTTATTGCTCAAAGAGCAATTGCCGGCTTATGTGATCCTGTTCAAGACAGGATGTTAACCCCATAGTCGCCATTTTAAAGTTACGTGTAAAAATAGAGTTCTTACTCTCAACCGCTTTTGAGATTATACAAACGCTAAATAAAGCAACAAAAATAAAACGAAGTTTCATCTAAATAAATAAACATATTTAGTACCTTTGAAAACTTCAGTCTTAAGTCAAAGAACATAGTTTATTACTGTAAGGATTTTTGATAGTCAGTGTTACATGTATCTTAGTTCTCTACGCATACGAAGAAAAGCAGGAGAGGGAACCAGACTGGCCTGTTTGTTTATTTTCAGTTGTGGTACCAGATTAATTCTGATTCTGACAAAATCGGACCGTGGTATTAGGATCGAAACTCACTGTCAGTGTCTTTTATCATTTATATTAATACATTTAAAATGATTTTTTCATGAGAATTTTAAATCTGATATTCTTTTTTTTTTAATTTGTTAATACAATATAAACGTATGATTCATGTAAGAAATTCATAATGATTCTATTCTGTAAATGAGCCCGGCTCTCTGTACTTCTGAGTACTCCGATTTTTTTAATAGATGCATACTGATTCACATGAGGATGAAAAATTGTTCAAAATGAGCAAAATAAGTTTGCTTTTTATAACAGGGCGAAAGAAATAGTCTTTGTCATAAGGAAGGGGGATAGGTTTAAAATGGGCATTGAAATAATACATATTATTGAAATATCAAGGTGTATTCTGCTTAATTACGATTGATTTGCCTAAATAACTTTTTTCGAACCGGATTTCATTATCTGTTACTAATGTGTTCCAAATAAACCGATGTTTACACATATTCAGAATTTTTATTTTGCTCCGAGTGTGGTCTAATTTTTTTTAATTTATAGATTTTAAAATTATTTATGAGTAAATAATGTTAACGAGTGTGATGGCAAGGTATTTTTTAAGCTGTCCTCTAATTTTCCTGCATTTCTCTCCAAGCCGATACATCCAAATCAGACCGTGGTGTGGCCAACATAATTTATTTAGAGGAAATCTGGACTAATTTTCTATGCTCCATTAAACATGAACGAACAGAATGACGGCCGAAAAATGCCATTATTTCTCATTTTCCGTCTAAGCTCACAAAATAAAACCTTAATTCTTAGACTATAATATTTCTAAGTACAAAATTCGGTTTTACTGCAATTAAACTATTTTTTTTATTGCTGTATATTGCTATTTTCCCGATCTATGATGATTATTTAATTTATTTACCAAGTTTCATAAAAATCCGTCACAAGATAGGAAAATTACGGGCGAAACTCTGTGACAAGGGGCTTCGCGGTGAACACGGATTTCTAAAGATATGGCAAAAGTTGAACTGTATGTAATGATCTTGCGCGTTAAACTTGTGCGGTTTTTTCGTTTGATTTTTTTTAATGGATGCAACTGATTAAATTGAGGAAGAAAAATTGTTCAAAATAAGTTTGCTTTTTATAACAGGGCGAAAGAATAAGTTTTTATCAAAAGGAAGGGGGGTGGGGTCTTTTTATCTTTCTGAGAACCATTGCAAAATATCTGTAAATGTACACCTGTTATTATTAAATAAACGTATCTATCCTTTAAGGGGATTGGATTCTACAAATGAAAGTAGGCTTCTTTTTGTCTTTTTCTGGATTCATTGTATAATTTTTAGGTATATCTTTACTTAGATGACAAAAATATCTACAGAAAAGAACAAAAATCCACCTTTTGCATACTGTATACATATAATTCTTGTGTTACATTTCAATTTCAAATTAC
>NW_026934499.1:0-6046 GCF_032062105.1 Saccostrea cuccullata | reverse complement strand
AATGACCAAGAAGAAAAAAAGTTTTGTTTTCCTATGGTTATGGTGCTAATGTTCCTACCACTTTCTAAAAGAAGACTGGAACAAAGGTATTTTTCCCATCGGGAAGTTATCTTCTTCATTTTAAAAGTAAATTTTTTTCTTGGTGATATGGAAGTGGGAAAGCCATGTTTTTATTTTTTTTTTTAAAAAAACCCTAAGGTCATGGTCAAGGATTTATGTCAGGCTAATACCAAGTTATATATTTTTCCCAAAGCCCGGGGAATTGGGAGAGGGAATGTATATTCACATAAAATTTTTTTAGAAAAAATATTACTTAATAAAAGGATATGAAATATATTTCTTCCCATAAATTTTTTTTTTGAGAAAAATTGAAAAATATGTCTTTTGAAGTGTTCATTTAGCTAAAAATGTTGGCTCTTGAAAAGATAAACACACAACCCCGATTTAGAAAGAAAAAAAACCAAAATAAAAAAATTGGGCAGAGGAGGTATGTTTATAGATGTATTTTAGTTCTGTTTTGATATGAACATAATATGAATACATAAATTTGAAAAGGGAAAGTAATAAAATTTTTACTTTTTTTTCAGCTTAAAACAAATTTTTAAATTTTAGCCCAAAAGCACAGCAGCCCTATAATTATTTGATAACATAAAATTAAGAGATGCACAAAAAAATAAAATAAAAAAATTTTGGCAAATCTGGAGGCTAGGAACAGTGAGTGTATATTTATAAAATTTTTAAAATTGCGTCTTATTGTAACTTTTTAAATTTGGTCTGTGGTCATCCATGCACAGAAAGAAAAATTTAATTGGAATTTCTTTTCTTTATTAATATACCAAATTTTTAAAAAAAAATTTTTTTCCCCTTTTTTAAATTTTTTTTTTTTATGTTGTCACCTTTTCTTTCAAAAATTTTAAAAAAGGAAAGAAATTTACTTGAGGACTAAAAAACATGTCCTTGGATTTAGAACGCTTATTGAACCAAAAAGGGGTTTAGTCACCCAAAAAAAATTCTTTGAATTAAATACAAAGGTGAAAATACTTTTTTGGGGTTTGGAATGTTGGCTAAAACATGTATAATTATGTTTTGGGTTGGGTTACTTCCCTTTTTTAAAGGGCTTTTAAAATTTGAAAGAAAAATTTAATGGTCGTCACTTTACAAAAGAGCCACCCTTTTTTTTGAAAATGAAAAATTGCTACATTTGGACACATTTATGAAAAAATTCTTTTCTCGGGTCAAAAAAGGCACAAATACCAAAGAAAAAATTTCAAGAAAATTTGTATGAATCATTTTTTCAATGATTATCCAACTATTTTTTTTGTTTGAATTGCTTGTAGTTTTAAGAATTAATAAAAAAAATTTTGTTTGCCTTTTTAGGAAATGTCTGTCATAAAACAAGTGGTGTTTAAACTTGCCCAAATCGTCAGTATGGAGAGAAGAAGACAAAGTCACGGCCCCAACAAGCCCCAAAAGCCCCCTCACAAAAACCTTTTTGGGCCCTTTTCAGCCCCACTATAAACCAAAAGTTGTTAAAACCCGGCTTCATAACAGTTGTAAGTAATTAATTAAGTGCTTTCATTTCTTTAAAATTTTAAAGATTTTTATTTATGTAAAAAAATGTCCGATTTTTGGTTTAGTAAAAAATGAAATATCAATTTCACTTGGAAACCATGACTGTTAAAATCACGACCCAGGAAGTTAATGTTAGACTACTGTAGGGGTAAAATTTTTACGCAGAATTTTTAGACTTCTGCAAGAACAACAATGCTTCATTAGTTAACTTGAAGTTAAACCTAAATATACTGATGTTTCAAATCACAATGTAAGCATTTTGAAAGGGGGATGGGGGTAGGGGTGGAAAAAAATTTATTGGTAGATACTTAAAAAGCATTATGACCAATAGTTTTTTTTTTTTTTTCAGACAAATGATAAATCTCATTGGTTTAAGAAACTAAAACAGAAGAATGTAGAACAATCCCCCAAAATTTTTAAATTTTTTTTGCCCCCAACCCCGAGTAACAAAAAGGGTGACTCAACTATACAGACCTGTAATTCCCGGTGTCTGGAAAAAACTTAAAAAAAATATACCGAAAAATAGGACAAAATTATTGGACTGAGCAGAGCCAGGAAAAAAGGTTTTAATGATTTAGAAACTTTGATGATTACAGTATGTGCCAGAAAGGGGCCCCGGGTGTCTTTGTTTAAAAAGTGTTAAGAATCAAACAAATATTTTAGGGGGATGAATATGAGGAAAAAACCTTTGGGTTGAAGAACAAATACAAAATCATTTCCCCCAAAATTTTTTTTTAATGATAGTTATGTATTATTACAACATATTAATTTAAAATTTTTTTAAATTTATTCAACAAAAAATAAAGTTTATAAATTTATATATATGTGTGTATTTTGATTTGAATATTGTATATTCTTCAGTCATTTATCAAGTAACTGAAAAAAATATTGTTTTTCCACATATTCTAAGAGATATTTTTTGACAGTAAGATGAATTGAAAAGTGGTTAGGACTTGGTGCCCTTTTAATTTTATTTCAAAAATTTTTTACCCCATTAAATGGGATGATATCACTAATTTTATTTTTCAATTTTAAATAAGAATATACTAGATCACTTAAAAGCATGCATTTCCACAAAAACTTAAAAACAAAATAACAAACAAAAAGCCATTCTTAATGGTGTGTGAACAAAAATGTTGACCTGTGTCTGTAAATGACTAGAAAAAACAGTAAAATTCTAAATTTTACAGTAAACACTTTTAGGGTTTAAATGATTGGGGGGTTCCATCTTCTCAAATGGCTCATGTTAGGTGGGGGTTGTTTTTGGGGGTTTGGGGTTTTAAAAACTGAAAAATTCTTTTTTCCCCATTTGTTGAGCTTTTTTCCCTTTCATTTCAAATGCATATACTTTTTTCTCTTTCTATTATTTGAAACAAAAAAAAAATAGAAAGATAAACCTTAAACATCTAGTGTAATGGATTGAGATGATGTCTATGAAATTCAATACTAGTATTGACAATTATGTAATTTCAGTGAAGCACCATTACTTTAGGGGAATGTAATAAGTTAAATCCCCCCTATGTCTGGTTTTAAATTAGGGGAAAAAGGGGCCTGCTATTTAAAATAAATGACCCTAAAAAGCCCGAAACCCCGAAAAACCCAAGACAAGATTATAAATTATTTGATTGCTTTAACTTCCTCAATTTTTCCAAATTTCTGTTATTAATCACACAAAAGCTGGCCCGTTATTATTTAGGGGAAACTGTTATGTACATTCCTCTCCTTAATTAAAATTTTAGAAGGTCCCCGAGAAGATCCATAAATTCAATTATATTCCCGTGCCTCTTCCTTTGCCTTAACTTTGGGTATTAATATTTTCATTGATATTATGAAAGAAGACTTAAAAAAAGACACATTGGAATTTTTATATTTTTTACTAATCTTTTGAAAACAGGGATTAGAACTCGTGATAAAAAATTTTAAGTGCCAGTTCATTTTGTGTGAATTTATTGAACATTTTAAGAATTATCAGACAACTGAAACGGTAGGGACAAGTAAGAAAATCATTCAATGGTGATAACGTTAAAGCGGAAAAAATTACTATTTGCATTTATTTTGGGGGAAAAGGATACTAAACAAAAAGCTTCAGATTTTAGTCATATCAGTTAAAACAAAGTATCATACTTTATTAAATACCCTTAACTTTAGAACTTAATACAACTACAATAAAAATTAGGGTAAATATCATGTTCCATAAACTTTTAATGCAAAAAAAATTACATATGAACCCCCCCCCCCCTTTCATCTGAGGAGAAACTTACTTTTGGGGAGGGTGTTTAAACGGTTTTCCCGTGTTCATTTCCTAAGGTTGCCATAGAGTTTAAAATTTCCTAATTTCATTTGAACACTTGGGGGTTTTAAATATTCCTGGGAAAACCCAAAAAGCCCCTTCGCCCCCGGGGGTGCTGCCCCGCCGGGTTTTAAAAGCCGAGATCTGTTTTGGAAATAAAAAAATTTAAAATTTAAAATTTTTTACATTTCCTTAAAAAATGCTCAAGAAAATTTGGGAATTTTATTAAAAAAGAAAACAAGTCAATGCACCTCTAGAATTCATAATTTTAAAATTGATCTTTTAATATGCATGCACAACATTAAATGAATAAAATTTTTAAGATTACAATTTAAATCTACTTACCTCTTGATATGTGGGGAATTTTATACCATTTCTACCCCAAATTTAAAAAATGGTTGCGTTTGTTTTTCCCCAGAGTTTTAACGATCCGACATAAAATTTTAAAAAAAAATCTGGAAAAGTAAAAGATCACTTTTCCCCAAACCAAAGATTTAAAAAAACCCACGCGGAATTAAAAGGTCCACCTAAGTCCAATGCCTTTATTGCCAGCACTTTAAAAAACGGCTTAAATGTTAGGTTTTAAAAATTAACTTTTTCCCCCGTTGTTAAAAAGAGTTACAGTTATCATAAGCGGGGAAAAATCAAACAATGGCGCTAAATGATTCTGGTCTTTAAAAAGATTTATGGCTTTTTAAGTGAACATTAACCCCGTGGCTTACAAAAAAAACAAATGTCAATAAAATTTTCCGAAAAACCTTTTTGTTTATTTGTAAAACCCCCGCTGTTTGGGGCCTCCAGGCTCATTTGCAAACCTTGCTATGAAATTTTTTAATTTTAGAACAAAAGCCTTTCAGGTTTTTTTTCCCTGGAATTTCCATTGTTTGGGAGTTGACGTAGACTATTATAATAAAAAAAATTTCCGTGAAACATTTTCTCTGTGAACTTCAATTTCCCCCGGGGTTTTGGGGGCAAATACAGTTAAATCCGCTCTGAAAATGGTAAAGTTCGAAATAATTACTGGAGGTCCTTTTTTTTCCTTTGTATTTGTTTATATGTTAATAAAAGGGGGACTTTCTAAGACTAAAAGGGGGGCCTTTGTTTGCAAAAGAAAAACAAAAAAACATTTTTGCCAAAAAAAAATTTGAAATCTTTTGAATTGTTTTTACATATTCAAACAAAAAAATAGGCCCTCCCTCCTTCCTAGGGATGTGTTTTAAAAACACATTTGAAAAATATATTCTTCCCTATCTTTTAAAAAAAAAATTCTATAAAATGCATGTAGTTATCACCCCCCGAAGGATTGGAGAGGATATAAAGGGGCGCTTGTGTGTGGGTTAGTTTGCACCCGTGAGCTAACAATAGTCACGAAACTTGCCGTGGGGATTTAGTCGAATGCTGCCTTGATTTATATAATGTACTCTTTTGTTCCGGGGGCAAAACAATGGGTCTTAGGGGTGACACTAAAGGGCACTAGGTGTTATCACAAAAACCTTGAGTCAATGCCCACGGGCTCAAATAGGTTTGCCAGCTAGTCACATGTCACACCTCCCTTTGGTGACCCTTGAACTTACAGCCGAATACAGTGGCAAAAGGGAGTCTCCGGGGCCTTTTAAAACCAGTGACTAGGAAAAGGGAAAACCCCAACAGAAAAAAACCGGGCCTCCGGGTCCAGGGGGGCATGGGGGTAGCAACTTCCCTCCCATAAAAAAACCCATGCTACAGAAACCGCAACAACACCCAAAAAGTTTGAGACCTAGATCTGGAAGAATGGCTTTCAAGAAAGTCATGACGTGTTCAGGTGGAAAAATTAAGGGAAACCAGTTCACCGACAAATCCTTTTTGTTAAAAAGGCAAAAACTAGGGGTAAAGGGGCCTGGAAATAGAAATATTTAGGTAAAAAATGCCAAAAAGCTAAGGAGATGAAAAGATATTAAAACCCCAAAGGGACTTTATTATGTGAAATAAGGTGGAATGGGAACTAGTCTGTTTTTTTCAAAAAACCATAATTTAGCAGAAAAAAGAAAAACCAACACACTAAGGGGTTTTTCCTTAATGTTGTCACCAGAAGCAAAAACCAATGATAGCGTGGAAACCCGTGTCATCAAGACTCACATCAACCAGATTCAATTCCAAACCAAGGGAAAAGGGAACCACCTTTTAATGTATCACCCAAAAAATGCA